>NW_013953417.1:121186-122650 GCF_001266775.1 Austrofundulus limnaeus
GCCCCATCTTCTTCTTCGTTTTAATTGCATTATAGAACATCATGCATCAACAGTACATGTGAGGGTGAGGGTGTGTGTTTCGGGGTCTTTTTTACTCCCCCGTTCACCGTTGGCCTTCTGGGGTTGGGGTCTGCAGGTGGCAGGCCGTCTGGTGGGGCCTGGGCTGCGGGTGGTGGACTTGGGGCTTGGAGGAGTGCTGGGGGCGGGGCTGGTGTTTCGGCTTCCCTGGGGCTGTTTGGGGCTCCCGGGGTCTGGCTCCTTGTCGCTGTGGTCGGCCCGCCGGCTGGGGTGGCTGCCGGAGTCCGGCGGGTGGTCAGTTGGGAGTGTGCACTTGGCGGTTGGCAGTGTGTGGGGGTGGGTTGGGGGCGTGGCTTTGCTGGGACAGGGGGCTGGCCGGTTGGCCTGGTGCAGCCTGGGCCGAGACTTGGCTGTCTGCTCCTCTCCACCCCAGATTGAAGGGGTCTACCTCCTGGGTTCGGGCGTGAGCTGCCCTCTTTAGTGGGCGGGTGCATGTCCTGGACCTGGGGGATATAGCGTATATATGGGGAGTGTGAGTGGAATTTGACGTCCATCTTGTGTGTCTTTGAAAGAGTGTGTGACAGAATGAGGGTGGGATTGTGTGATTGTGTGTGTATGCTTGTATTTTTGTCAGGCTGGGACTTGGGCGGCCCCTTCTTCTGGCTCATTTGAGGGCCCATTGCTTCCCCTGCCACGCAGCCCTCTGGTGGGTTGTGCCTTTGCCCACCGGCGCGCTGGTGGCTCTCGTTGTCCGGGGCTGGGTGCTTGGGCATGTGCCGGCTCGGCCCGGTGGGGCTTGGGTCCCCTGGCCCTGCCGAACCTTGGCGGGGTGGGGGGTCTGTGTTCATGCCTGGATCTGCTCTGGCGCAGTGGGTACCGGCGGGGCCTGTGAGCTCGTCGTTGCTGGCCCCAGGAGCTACTGTGTGTGGTCACTGGTGGGGCTCTCCCGGTTCTTTCCTGTGGTCCCCTTTAGTGGGGTGGGTGGGCGGCCCTCCTGGTGCGGGTGCCTCTGGGGGCTCCGCGCTCGGGGTCTCTCTTGGGGTCTTCGGCGCTGGTCTCCCTTATCTTGGCTCCGTGCTTTACGGGTCAGGTCTGTGGTCCTCCACAGTCATTTTGAAATATTCCATTGGAGAAGATCTTGTATATACATGCATGCTCACAACCGCACACAAACAGGTGTTTAATCCTGGGTTTTCTATTAGGACACTGACTGAATATGTGCATATGTATGGATCTATATATACAGTATTTTTCGGACTGTTGTGGAATACTGATTATGTATCACCTGGACACTGTCCACTCGTTCCTGTTCCTGTTCCTGCAGATATGAACACTTGTTCATATCTTGTGATATCCTTCCGGATGTCAGCATCAAGCTGACCTACTTCATGTACCAGAACGAGGCGGATTCTGATTGGTTGTTCATATCACATAATGATAGCTCAC
>NW_013953417.1:128411-129556 GCF_001266775.1 Austrofundulus limnaeus
ACTATAAACAGTTGTGTCAGTGACATTTGGCAATTATAAAAATCTTTATGCAGGTTGTGCTGCTGTGGCGACTCCTGAAAAATGGAGCAGCCGAAAGAAGGAAAAAAAAGACAATGAAATGGGGAAAAGGAAAAAAAAAAGGAAATTAAAACTGAACTTATTGAAATAAAAGAGGAATAGCTGTTTTCATTCACGTGGTTTCGAAGGCGGAGCGATCTCGGCTGGAGGGCAGGGGGTAAAATGTCTACGGAGGAAACTACTGTCGAGAGTCTTTATTGTATGGATTTAGATCCTATTTCAAGATATATAACAAAAATTTGTTCACAAATATGTCAGACATGACTCGTATTGAAGAAATTTATAGTTATTATAGATTAGTACTGATGTTAGAAACAACACTAGAGTATTAGGGTTTCCTTTTTATAATACTTTTATAATGTTTAATCTATTATGTGTTAATTGAAGTAGAGTAGCTACATGTCTGAATCATAAACAACACATAAGTGACGCGTTTTAATAACATTAGGTTGAGGTTGTTGTGATTCAGCCGTAGGTCAGTAGGGGGCGAGCTCAGGCATTGAAGAATCGTGTATAAAAACATGTACTTCCTGACTGTGAGTCCGTGTGGTTTTGCTTGTCAGCCCGTGACAATAAACCTCACTGAGATCCAGAATTCTGGTGTTGTATGACTTTGATCTGTTCACAAATCATTTTATTTAACAATTGTGTTTTCATCTTGACTTCAATCAATATTGAACACGTTTTTTCTTACAGTATGAAGAAGATGAATGACTTTTCGACAGAACCTAAAGATTTTCTGAGGCTGTCGGTACCACACACGTCTTACATCACCAGGTGCCAAAAAATAACCAGCAAAAGTTTATCTGATGAATAATTACACACGATTCTGCCCATCCCTATGACAACATATGATAACACTGATTATCATACAAAGATGAAAAATGTAGAAAGCTCACAGAACGACCATGTAAAAAGTGGATTTTAAAGCGTCTGCGGTCAGGAGGAGCAGGATGTCGGTGCCTGCAGGCAGCTGCCACTACATCAGAGGTATGTTAGCTGCTAACTTGTTTCAGAGGTTATGTTTATAATGATCGTTTATTTAGTAGTGCGTATTAAGTTACTGG
>NW_013953417.1:131475-133033 GCF_001266775.1 Austrofundulus limnaeus
GAAATATATTGTATTAATAATATGTTGTAACCACCCCCAAACAATGTTACAACTGTCCCCGGGGTCAGTTGTAACACCTGACTTTTCATTTTCAAATGTAAATAGTGAATAATGTACATGATTTAATCGTCTATAAATGGTTTTAACTATTAACAGACAGATGTAAGTTTATTGTGTTAAAATTTGGTTTATCTAATTCAAACCATCTCTGAGGAACAGAGTCAAATGTAAAAACGTGTTGCAACTGTCCCCGGTCTGCCCTACGCTCCGACTGGGCGGTGAGATTTCCTCCAGACCTTGAACGCAGCACCGGGTCAGGCTCAGCAGCTGCTCTGTGAGCAGACAGGTCCTGCAGCAGCAGCAGCTGATTAAACACACGCGCTTCCTCTCTGTTTTCGATATTCCCCACATTTTCTGAACTTTGATGACTTTTAATGGACGCCATGTATTAATGGACTCCATTTAAATATAAAAAACCTTAGAAGAAGAAACTGTGCCTTTATTTTCAACAGGGACTAAATTCGCCGATAACTTCATCAAGGAGTTAAAGGTAAATTGTATTTTTATTATTTATCACAGCTTTTGATTCATTGGTTCTCCTCCATCTTGTTAGTGTGCTTTAAAAAGTGACTCCTTACACTGCCTAAAAGATCAAATGTCTTTACTAATTGTTTTTTCTTCATCCCGTTATTTAATTTGTGCTCTGGGCTCATCAGACAATATGTAACTATAGAGCCCCACCCACATCACTTCACTGTGTAACATCAACACGAGTGTGCAGCTTAACAAAGGTAGAAACTTTATCCAAAGGGAAACAGCAGCTCTCCTCCACCCCCAGGAGACTTTTTCCGATGGGTAACACAGCCTAACTGCCCCCCAGGTCCAGCATGTTTTCAGTGACCACCTGTGTCTGACCTTCAGCTGCAGCAGGAGCATGGGCCTGTTTGAGAAGAGGGAAAGGGTTTTGTGCAGTTGTCAGGCTGTCCTGAATCTGTCACATGTTCTGTGTCATTTTCCCAGCATGTTGGTTTTAAGTTACATTAGCTCTGTGATAAATACAATCTTTGTTCAACACTTACCAACTCTCAACTAATTAGTTTACTTAGTGCCACCTTTTGAATTTGCACAGGTGGTAATGATATTTATATTTAAAGGCACAGTGTGTAGGGTTTATTGTTTTCAGCGACATCTAGTGGTTGAGTGGTTGAATCATCCTCCCTGGTCCTCCCCCCACCCCCACCCCCCGCTTCCAAACACAAAGGAGKTKCTACGGTGTCTCTCAGGGGTCAAAAACCTTTGATAATTCCAACCGCGATGTCTACCAGCAGCTTCAGGGCTAGTGATGTTTCAAGTGGTAAGATTATGAGCTTTAATAAGTAAAATTATCTAGCTGCATGAATTGCAAAAACAACTGGATGAACCTGAACTGAAGTTCACCCAGCCACATACAGTGAGGTGGCTGTCTGTGTCGGTGGTGTGCAGATCACTGAAATCCCTGAGAGATGTCCTGGAGCACACGGTTTCATCTGATGGTCAATATGCTGACAAAGGCAAAGGT
>NW_013953417.1:136570-138099 GCF_001266775.1 Austrofundulus limnaeus
GTGTAAAGCGCTTTGGGGTCCGGAGGGACTTGAAAAGCGCTCTATAAGTTCAGTACCATTTACCATTTACTAACAACATGGCGGTTGTTTGTGCTGTGTCGTTAGGAGCAGGAAGGCATTCAACCCATTTTGTAAATGCACAGGTCACAGTGAGAAAATATTTGTTTCCTCTGGCCGTTTTAGTCATTGGTCCAACCCAGTCGATTTGGAGGTCAGACCAAGGAAAGGCAATGCTTCTACTATGCAGAGGTGCTCGGTGAAGTGGTTTGGACGGTTGGAACTGTCCACAAACCAAACATCCTTCAACATAGCTTTTTACATCTTTTTTCATCCCTACACACTGTGCCTTTAAACCTCATTTCCTGTCTTGTATAGAGTATCTCAAAGCGATACTTGAGTAAAAGTACAATTGTCTTTTACTTTGGTAAAAGTTAAAGTCTCTAAGAATATTACTTGAGTAAAAGTCTTAAAGTATCTGACATTTAATGTACTTATCAAAAGTACATTTTTGATATAAAATGTATACTTTAGTATTAAAAGTAAAAGTTTTGAGTAAAAGTGAGCAGATAGAATTTCCAAAAGGACATTTAATAGGAGATGTCCTTTCTCAAAACCATTATTCTAAATGCCATAATGACAATAATGTTTTATTAAAATGTTGATGCTAAGTTGATACCTGTTTCAGGTAGACATTTATTTCTATAGGTTTTTATTTTTGTGTGGCTGAAAGGAAAACAAGCCAAAATGAAACAGGAGTATGCCTTTCTGCTTCTAACATTATCTTTTTAAAATGATAACTGTGCAAAGATGTAAGCAGTAGAAGTAAATCGTTGGCTGAAAAATAATTACTATTTTTATAGATAATGAAAAATTCTACTTAAGTATCAAAGTATTTTACTGTGGTACTTTACAACTGTGTTGGTTTCTTGCAGTAGAACAATGTTTTTTTACGGGATGAGTCTTTGAAGAATTAAATGTCCAGCATCCCTTAAAGGGAGACATTGAACCCATCACCTCTGAAGACAAAACATTTTATGTTCACAAAATATAACTTGATAATGTTTATGTTAAAACTTCCAAAATCACACTGTGCATCAAGATATGACGTCATGTTTAAAGCATGTGTTGACTACATAGTAGCCTTTTTTGTGTTTGCTGTTAGCTGTGGCAGCCATCTTTAATTGGATCGACTCCATGGTGAGTTGTAGAGTTACAATCTGCGATCACTTCTTAAAAGTTTTATTCAAATCTGCTGGTTCAGGAAATGCTGACAAACAGAAAGGGTTTACTCTAGGACTAAAGGTTTATCTAAAATTATTTTCACATCTGTAAAACTGAACTGAATTTATTGGAGTGTTTTTATGGTCAGCTGGCTGTTGGTGGTCTGTTGGGTGATGTTGGCTTGTATGGGCTGCAGTTTGTAAAGTTACACAGTCAAAAATTACCACCAATATTTTTGTTTTATTTAACCTTTTATAAGAAAAAAGAACAGATTTATTTTTCAAAGTCAATTTTTTACCGTATGATTC
>NW_013953417.1:139268-141012 GCF_001266775.1 Austrofundulus limnaeus
AATCAAATCAAATCAAATCAAATCAAATCAAAACTAAATATTTAAGTCACAAGTTAAATATTAGTTTGTTAACTAAACATTTAATTTGCAAGTTAAATATTTCATTTATAAACTATGACATTTATAAATATATGAATCATATGGTGAAAAACTGACTTTGAAAAATAAATCTGTTCCTTTGTTCTTATAAAAGGCTAAATAACACAAAAATGTTGGTGGTAATTTTTGACTGTGTAACTTTACAAACGGCACCCCATATGCTTGGTTCATCTAATCGTTCTTCTCTGAAGGTTTCATTATGAACTGTGCAGTGGGTCATGAGATGTTTTACTAACAGACAGACAGAAGCCTAAATTTTTAAACAAATATCTTGAGCAATGTGTTAGTGGTCAGAGTATCTCTTATCTGTGTCAGGTACCCTGAATTTAGTTTAAAATCCACTCAGTAATAAGACATTTTGCTTTAACCTTGATCTCATTGTGATTTCAAAGACAAATTGCTGAAATAATAAAAAAGTTGTGCAGTTATCCTCGTCTTTTATCGGTTTAATTTTTAGCCGGTTACATGCTAACGTGACTGTATTGTGCAATCATTAGGAGAGGTCAGGTTCTGTTGGTGTGTAAGCTGCTAAAACATTTTTTCTAAATGCATGCAAAGTGCATGTGGTGCATTTGTTTTGCTTTCCCAGATGGTGGAGTTTAGAGGGGTTTTGACATCCATCAAGGGCAATTCAACAGGAGGGTGTGTTGTCGTTGTTGTTGTTTTTTTCACAAAAGAAAATCCTCAGAGAGTCAGCGTGTGCCATGATGCCATCTAGGCCCATGTTTCTGTTCTGGGAACATTACGTAAGAGCAAAACATTACCTGATTTTTATCCTCACAGGTCATAAGAGACACGATTAACTTCTAACTAGATTTAAATTGTCATTAAATAGCTTCATTGTTTAATGAATGTAAAGTCTAGCTTCATAAACAATCTGAAAATGATTGTTACACAACAAAGTGCTAATCGTTTGTGTAACACATTTCTGATCCACGTATAGCTTAACTGGCATTTTAAATATGCATGCTGAAAAAAAAAACCTTTTGTTCAATTTGTTTGCCCGTGACATGCCTAACCATCAAATACAAAACTCAAAACAGTTTTTTATTTTAGAAACCTTGCATAATGCATGAGATTTTACCCATTTTGTCACATAAGTGGCATATTTTATTTTAAACTTAAAGCCAAAGTGAAACAGGAAGTGACATCAAAAGGGAACCTTTTAAGAAAAGGAACTCTCTGCTCTTTGTTTATTGAAACAATTTTATTTGAACTCGGACTCATCTTCATCTCTCTGATAGTGACTCAAAATAATCTAAAGATACATCAGATTCTTCTCTACAGTCTGTGTCGTTAGTCATTTTATCAAAGCTCTGTTCACATGCAGAAATTCCCCTTTGACATCACTTCCTGTTTCTGCACATGCAAATATCTCAACAACTGTTTATCACAGCAGTGGGAAATTATTTTTGCAATATGTTATTAATGTTATCTTGTCCTATAATGCCTTTATATTTATTCCAAAAATTTTATGTCATGGGAACTTTAAATACATATCCACCTCCCTCCCTCCCTACTCGCCTACCAACCTACTGATGACCTACCTACCAACCTATGACCTACCTACATGCCTGCCTACCTACCTACCTACCTACCTACCTACCTACCTACCTACCTACCTACCTACCTACCTACCTACCTA
>NW_013953417.1:142012-146006 GCF_001266775.1 Austrofundulus limnaeus
CCTACCAACCTACTGACGACCTACCTACCTACCAACCTACTGACAACCTACCTACCAACCTACTGACGACCTACCTACCTACCAACCTACTGACAACCTACCTACCAACCTACTGACGACCTACCTACCTACCAACCTACTGACAACCTACCTACCAACCTACTGACGACCTACCTACCTACCTATCTACCAACCTACTGACGACCTACCTACCTACCTACCTACCTACCTACCTACCTACCTACCTACCTACCTAACTACCTACCTACCTACCTACCTACCTAACCAACCTACCCACCAACCTACCTACCTACCTACCCACCTACTGATGATCTACCTACCTACCTACCTACCCACCGACCGACCGACCGACCTACTGACTGACTACCTACCTACCAATAACCTACCAACCCACCAGCCTACCAAGCTACTGACTGACTGACTACCTACCTACTGATGACCACCTACCTACCTACCAACCTACCCACCAACCTACCTACCTACCAACCTACTGACTGACTACCTACCTACCAACAACCTACCAACCCACCAGCCTACCAAGCTACTGACTGACTGACTACCTACCTACCGACCGACCAACTATCTTCCTACCCTCCTATTGACCGACCGACTCTCTACCTACCTACTTACCTTCCTACTGACTGACTGACTGACTACCTACCTACCTTCCTACCGACCGACCAACTGTCTACCTACCTTCCTACTTACTGACTGACTGACTGACTGACTACCTACTGACTGACTGATTGACTACCTACCTACCTACCGACCGACCATCTACCTACCTTCCTACCGACCGACCATCTACCTACCTTCCTACCGACCGACCAACTATCTACCTACCTTCCTACTGACTGACTGACTGACTACCTACTGACTGACTGATTGACTACCTACCTACCTACCTACCGACTGACTGACTGACTACCTACCTACCGATTGACTACCTACCTACCCACCTACCTTCCTACCTACCTACTGACTGACTGACTACCCACCTACCTTCCTACCTACCTACTGACTGACTGACTACCCACCTACCTTCCTACCGACCGACCGACCGACCGACCGACCGACCGACCGACCGACCGACCGACCGACCGACCGACTGACTAACTAACTAACTAACTAACTAACTAACTAACTAACTAACTAACTTCTCAGCTTTTTGATCTTCATTAAATCTGTTAAAGTGGGGTTCTTTGGAAAGGTTTTTACCAGATAATATCTAACCTGTTGTAGATGTTCAAACTTTGGAATGATGTGCTGAAGGTTAGTTTGGGGATAGTTTTTGACAGACGTTAAAATAAGAAGTGGTCTGAGCTCAGAGACTGAGGCTACTCTCAGCTGTGCAGTCCTGATGACTCAGGTCATGTCTTCTCTCTGCAGGTATGGACACACGTGCTGCCCAACGAAGCATGCTCTTTTCTGCTGCTGGGAGCTAGCTCTGCTCCTGCTGGCCTTTTCCCTCCTTCCAGAACCCTTGTCAGAACATCGAGGACTCCACAGTCCCTGTTGGCCGTGTCTGAAGGGGACCATCCTGAAGATGGACGAAAGACGAGCACGCTCCTTTCACATGACGTGCCACGTACAGCGCGACTACGGCAGCAGGATGAGGAGCTCCTTCATACGATGCAGCCCCAACGGATGTGCCGGCACGAGTGTCAGCCTCAGCCTGGACCGCAACATGGACCTCGCAGCCTCTGCCGGGACCACCTCCGGCTGCGTGGCCCTGCGAGTCCCTGCGGCTGACTTTGGCCACTACTCTCCCGTGTCGCAGGAACTGGACCCCTCTCTGGTGAATAATGGATCAGGCTTTCCCTGCTGTCCGCCTGTTGACACCAAGGACCCAGTGCTGCAGATCGTTCCCAACCAGCCCTCCATCACCCCAATCCCACCTCCTCTTCCTCGCTCCAGTTGGCTGCGCAATCATCAGAAGGAGTTCCAGAGTCCTTACGTTCAGACGAGCATGCAGGGGGATGTTTACAACTTTTTAGAAAGACCTGCTGGATTGAAATGCTTCCTCTACCACTTCCTTGTGTGAGTACCTGTCTAATTCTGTGTTTACTCATTCCAGCTGATTTTAGACTGATTTGACAGACATCTTTACATTTAACTGTAGAGTTTGACCTCAGGTGCCAAAGTCTCTGCAGTTCTTTTCTGTTAATAACCTCTTCTTCTTTAGTCCTTCTTCCAGTATTAGTTCTTTTGTCAGTACTTTAGGAGAAGTGGCTTTGACCTGTTGAAACTTTTGATCTACTGCTTGTCTGCAAACATAATCCTTTCGCTCGTGTTTGATCTTTCTGCTGTCATCAAACCTGCACAGAACTTGTCTCATTTCACGTAAATCCATTGTGACACAGTAGCCTCTTTCACAAGACAGGTCAGTGAAACTGTGTAACACACTCGCACTCCCGACTCGTCAACATATTGACGCTTTTCCAAAGTTCCCTCTGCGTCTTATTTTAACACGTCGGGTAACCCCCTCACGTCAGTCCTTGTCGCCCGCGACTTTTCCGGGTTGCGCCACCAGGGGTCTTTGAGTCGGGGGTCTGAGGTTAGCATGAGGGATCAGGATAAATGGTTAAGTTTAGGGACTGGGGTCAGGGATAGGATGTCTACAGCAAATATTAGGTAATTTTAGGCTTTGGAACACGTAGTTGACGTGAATTTGGAATGGTAGTTTTTGTGCATTTTCTACACTTTCAGAAATTATAACAGATTCCACCCCATCTCGTCAAAAAATGACGCAAGGGGGTACCCGACGCATCAAAATCGGACGCAGATAGAACTTTGGAAAAGCGTCAATATGTGACAACTCAGGAGTGAGAATGGGTTGAACTGTGAGACTGGGGTGATGGAGGGATGCGGCCAGACTTATTATAAGCCATCAGACATGAACCCAGCAGCACAGAACCAAAAGAATTGTGGAGCATATCTCAGCTCGACTGAAGTGGACTGCGACTTATTTATTTTGTGACAAACAAAACAAACTGAATCAACTTATTTTAGCGATTCTGTGGTTCAGAGTTTTTCAAACTTAATACAAAGTTGTTGTTCTGTGTCATTTTTAATGATAAATCTGTTGATTAATCCTGCAGTTGCTCGAGCTGACTTCTGTCTCCATCGTAACAAACATACACACAGGTTTGTTTTTATATCCCCATGGGGACAGTGCAATGCCAGTGCATTGACTTTTTCTGGAAAATGGGTTCCATGATGTAGCAAAAACGTGCCCACACTAGTGTTGTAGTACTTGAGAGTGTTCTTGGTTTTAAGACTGGTCTCAAAACCAGTTTTTGATGGTCTTGGTCTTGTCTCGGACTTGACAGCATTTGTACTTGGTCTTGTCTCGGTCCCGGACATTGAGGACACGGAATTTTATTTCAAGACCACAACTATGGAAATATCACTAAACAGCCAGAATGTTGTCCATTTTATGTATTAGTTAACAATCTTGCTTTCATTGGATTTAAAACATACTGATTCAAATCCAAACCTGACTCATTGCTATTTATGTATTTTTGTTGCCAGCTGTTACCCATCCGCACCCCCCATCATTTTTATGCGGCACTACAGGAAAGTGAATCATGGTTTTCTGGGAGCGGTAAAATATGTCTTCAGAATTTTAAGCAAAAAATTGGCTACATCATTCATAAATAATATCATTAACAACAACCTGGAGAAAGCTTACAGCAACTTGTAAATTCGGCAGTGCTTCACTTTTAGAGACGGTGTGGACAACGTCAAACTTTTATTGTCACTAATGTTAACAATCTTCCTCTGTAGTAAAATCCTTTCCTCTGCCCTCAAACAAAGATTTTGTCAGTATTAGCTCTATATATTAAGTTAGCTACAGTGGGGAGAAAAAGTATTTAGTCAGCACCAATAATTCAAATTCTTCCACTTAAAAAGATGAGAGAGGCCTGTGATTGACATCATAGTTAGACCTCATCTATGAGAGACTAAATAC
>NW_013953417.1:147006-148703 GCF_001266775.1 Austrofundulus limnaeus
GTCTGAAAATTTGACTCAAATTAAGTCAAAAATTTCTGCCAGTGGAGTAAGAAAATTTTACTTGGTAAGACTCTTGAAATAAGAAAAAAAAAGTCAAATCAAGTATTTCAAGAATATAAATGTTTAAATGTATGTTTTGATGGCTGCAGGTTGCATAGGTTTGAAAAATAGGCTGAAAGTTTTTGCCTTATTTTAGTACAGTATTTACTGCTAAAGCATTTCCTGGCCACAAAGAGTCAACAACCAGGTCTGCAAATAATCAGATAATCAGGATTTTCCCATTCAGCTTAGGTTATATTTAGCTGTCTTTGACTTTGACTGGGTAAAATAAAAAACATCAGGAAAAGCAAAAATATTCAAACTTTTTTTAAACTTCTTAAAGGGACATAGAATTAATTTTGCTCTCTAAAATATTTCAGTTGAATGTAAAAGTAACACTTGGCAGGTTTTCCTGTGAACACATGATGCAGCATGTGTTTTCTGAAGCTCCAGTGCTCTCACCTGATAAAGGAGGTTGAACTTGATCTCCTCCATTTATTATTAAACCCTTCTAACCGTTCATCACTAACGATCCTTTAAATGACTTTAAGTTACTTGTTCCTGGTGGTCTCCTGTTCTCCTCCAGCTGTGGAGCTCAGCAGAGAGGAGAGAGGTAAGAAAGGCTGAATGTGGGACTCGTCTGATTGGTGGCTCGAAAAGGTCTGCAGGGAATAAACACACACATGCTGAAACATTGATTGAAACGTTATTTAATTCTGCAAGCACACTGACTCACACACATAAATATAATGTCGAAAACTCTGACCCATTAATTATAAGTCGGTTAAGATTAGTGTTTTTTGTTAAGTATTGATTCTTTAGTTGTGTCCCATGTTTTTCTGGTTAGTCTGTTCAGTTTCAGTTTTGTTTCTACCACACACACCTGCTTCCTGCTCTGCCTCTCTGTGCAGGTGTTTGTACTGGGCAATAAGTTCAGTGGTTTTCAAACTTTTGAGCTTCCAAACCACAAAACAATAGCTGCAGAACCTTCCCCAGATATTACAGGTTTCCATATGTAAATGTAGCTAATAACACTGTTACAAACGGGCGTAATAACAATATAAACAAACCTAATATATACATATGGTAACTTTTATTCATCTATGATTATTAGATTTGTTTCATTTCAATAATTATGGTGAAAATATTCCATTAGCAATTTATTTAATTTTAAATGGATCCCTAAGTGATGTCTGGAAATCGGAGGACCTTTACTTGATGTTTCATGACCCACAGAGGGGTCCAGACCCCAACTTTGGGAACGACTGCTTTAGTTGGGTGTTAACATGTCTTCTGTTGGTACGTTTTTCTGTTGGTTCTGTTATTTGTTAGCCTGGCCCTTGCCTTCCTGCGCAGCTCCGCTAGTTTCCCTTCTCTGCTCCGTCTGGGACTTCTCCCATTAACAAGGATTTCGCTGGCAGATTTTTAGCTGAACCAATCAGAGAACAGAACCTTAATTTTCTGTACAGTGTCTGCTTGTAGTTTATTTTACCTGGGCCAATCAGCAAACAAAAGGAGGAGTTTTGAACGACGTCGATGTTCTGCGCAGTGTCTGCTAGTTAGTTTAGCATATGGTAGTGAAGGAAGTGAATGAAGCCAGTCTGTGTTGATAAGACTTCAAATTAAAATAAATTTGTCTGACAAAGCAGCAGCTCTCA
>NW_013953418.1:0-623 GCF_001266775.1 Austrofundulus limnaeus
GACCCAGGAGGGGTCACAGGAACAGACCCAGCAGGGGCCTCAGGAACAGACCCGGCAGGGGCCTCAGGAACAGACCCGGCAGGGGCCTCAGGAACAGACCCGGCAGGGGCCTCAGGAACAGACCCGGCAGGGGCCTCAGGAACAGACCCGGCAGGGGCCTCAGGAACAGACCCGGCAGGGGCCTCAGGAACAGACCCGGCAGGGGCCTCAGGAACAGACCCGGCAGGGGTCTCAGGAACAGACCCGGCAGGGGCCTCAGGAACAGACCCGGCAGGGGCCTCAGGAACAGACCCGGCAGGGGTCTCAGGAACAGACCCGGCAGGGGTCTCAGGAACAGGCCCGGCAGGGGTCTCAGGAACAGGCCCGGCAGGGGCCTCAGGAACAGGCCCGGCAGGGGCCTCAGGAACAGGCCCGGCAGGAGCCTCAGGAACAGGCCCGGCAGGAGCCTCAGGAACAGACCCGGCAGGGTTCTCAGGAACAGGCCCGGCAGGGTTCTCAGGAACAGGCCCGGCAGGGGCCTCAGGAACAGGCCCGGCAGGGGCCTCAGGAACAGGCCCGGCAGGGGCCTCAGGAACAGGCCCGGCAGGGGCCTCAGGAACAGGCCCGGCAGGGGCCTCAGGAAC
>NW_013953418.1:1478-2289 GCF_001266775.1 Austrofundulus limnaeus
GTATTATATTGATTATGCATTTGGCCCACAGCCCTGGATAGATTTTCATTTTGCCCCCCTCTGGGAAAATGTTTGGGCACCCCTGATTTAAAGAGATCAGAGAACGTGCAAAATGTTGAAATAATTAGATTTTTCAAACCAAAATGTTAGGTGGTAGTTTTGAGCCTTTTGCATGCCATACTTTCATTTCTCTCCGTGCTACAATCAGTTGAAAATAAACCCACAGTTTCTCTGTTTATTCCTTTCACACACAGCTGTACAGCCTTCCTCCATTAGACAAGCAGTCAGGGGAGCTTGTGGACCCTATGGGTATATGTGTCTGTTTGTGCTGTTAAGATGTCGGCCATGAGTCTTGTCAGAATCTTGGGTATACAGAATCACATTTGCAGAGAAGCCTCAACAGCAAAAAGACAAGACAAACAAGGCGTGAAACAGAAAAGACGCACCGTACAGCTGCTCAGCGTGTGCGTGGATGCTTTTGTGTTTGTGTGAATCCTCTGTGTTCTGGCCTTATTTAGGTTCATTTACAATAAACAGATGAGTTAGAAATTCTGTTTATGTGGTGTCAGGGGGTGGAGGGGGTAGTTGGAGCCGTGGGAAACGCTGAGAGAAGAGGCAGAGAAGCTCCATGCATACAATAATCTATTTATCAATTCCCCGTCCGGTTTCTTTTCCCCTCCACTCATTCTCTCCTCCTCCTCCTCCTCCTCCTGTTTCCCCTCCCTCTCATCACTGCCCTACTTGCTCATTCTTTTGCACTTCACTTCACTCGCACTAAAATTCAACGTAACATCTTTTTTCCTCCTCCTGC
>NW_013953418.1:3289-4034 GCF_001266775.1 Austrofundulus limnaeus
TGTGTGTGTGTGTGTGTGTGTGTGTGTGTGTGTGTGTGTGTGTGTGTGTGTGTGTGTGACAACATGTGATCTATTGCCCTGTTGTGTCATTGAGACTGTATGTGCCCTGCAGCTACTGTAAAGGTGTTTTTTTTCCTGTGTGTTTTCCACACAGAGCAGGCAACACGACTCACTATTAGATTTTCTGGAAAGATGAGGCACTTCAGACAAAAGACAACACCAAATTTAAACCCGTCGGCGCAGACGATGAGGGGCGCTGCAGGAATTTACTTGATCTTTGAATTTAGAGATGTTTGATCACAGTGTCAGAGCAGCCCTGAGCAGGATTTAGTTTAAAACCGCAAACATTTTATCAGACTAAATGACAGAGAAGAGCAGCATTAGAGAAGAACTTAAGACAAACGAGACCGGATCCGTTTCAACACCAGTCATGTTGTTTTGGGATTAGCTTTAAACCTGGAATATTTATCTCTGTTGTGTTACTTTACGCCTGCTGCAAAATAAAACTGTAATATACTGTATTTGTGCAATCAAGACGTCTGAGATTTCAAAGCTCAGCTGCAAATAAACTAGTTTAAAACGAGAAAAATGATCCAGAAGCAAAGATTCCTGAAAATAATTCTTGCCCCCCAATTAATTATGAATGTATTAATAAAAAACAAATAAATGTTTATTTTAAGATGCATTGTACAAAATTGTTCATACAAGAAAGATAACTTACTTTTTTCCAAGACCCAATAAATAG
>NW_013953418.1:4757-8640 GCF_001266775.1 Austrofundulus limnaeus
GAGAGAGAGAGAGAGAGAGAGAGAGAGAGAGAGAGAGAGAGAGAGAGAGAGAGAGCAGGGAGGAGGGGAAGCGGAGCCTGACGCAGTGAGAAGCAGCGGTGAGGCGGCAGAACATCACATCAGACGCCGTTTTGCATCCCCCACCTCCCTCCCCCCTTTCCTAAAAATCATAAATAAATAAAAAGAATGCTGACGCGGGGGGGTCACATCAAGAGCCACGCCATGGCCACAGCTCTTCTCTGAGAGGAGACAGGAGCTGGGGACAAACCAGAGGCGGACAGAGAGAGGACGAGAGAGAGAAAATTGACTCCCATCGCAAAAACAGAACCTGCCGGAGGCACCGTGCGTTCAGGASCCGCGTCTTCCTGAGCATCTGGAGCAGGTAAAGTCCGATCCTCGAGCAAACATCTGTAGATTACCCACGCACACACACACACATATACAAAGCTTTGGTTTCGGTCCATGCTGCTGCCCTGTGAGGGGCTGGACTCRTATGGCGCAGGCAACTTTGGGAGATGCAAAGCAGCATCAGGCATTCCTGCGGTTCTGAAATCACTTTATTTCCCTGTGGTTTCGCGCATTCTGCGCGCGCGTCTGTGTGTGTGTGTGTGCGTGCGTGCGTGCACGGCACAACGGAGAGGAGCTACATGGAATGGAGGGGGGAATTGGCTGGAAAAGAAAAGCTTGAGCTGTGTGGTTTTATCACCAGGAGCGCGTGAGAACCTTGATAACGCGGGTGCGCATAGATCCAGATTGAACGTGTGTTGTTGGCTGATAGGTTCAAGCCTGAACCCGTTTTTTTTCCAGGTTTTAATTAATGCATTAGCCATGTGCCACATGCTTAAATAAAGAGGCTCATCATTTGGTGTGATCCTTGTCCCGGGACGGGCGGGCTGCAGGGCTGACTGTTCAGGACCATGGACAGCAGCACAGAAAGCTCCAGTTCATTGCTTACACCTAATTTATAAAGTATCTGGTTAAAAATCTAAGAACAATGCATTTGGCCTGGAGCCACATTTCCATCAGTGCTCATGATAATAAAAAGGGGAATAAAACTGAAGCAGCTCCTCACCTCAGTCGTTTTAAATCTACCCCCAGAGCCCCTGAAGATGTTATTAAAGTTTTATTTTTTTCAAGACTGCTCCTTGAAATGTCATGACAACATTAAACCCTCTGTAGTGCACTTTTAATTGAAAATAAAGTAAATGAGAGGAGAAGAGGGCGGGTGGGAGCATGAATTCAATTTGTTGTGGCCTTCAGAATTACTAGATGTGTTGGCATCTTTTCATGGAAACACCAATAGTGGAAACATTAAATGAACGGCTACTTTAGTAATATTAATAACAATAAAAAATTACAGCCAAGTTATATCCCCCACAAATAAACTTCATGAAACCAGATCACGACTCCGACACAAACAACCAAACTTCATTCAGTCTGGCTGCATGTGTGAGACACAAAGCCACTCAGCCAGTTAAATTTTTGGCCTCCCTACGATCTGTTGTAACGGATGTTGTTGCCACTTTGTCCCACAGGGCATGGACTACTAACAGAGTTTTTCCACTGACTGACTCCGATTGTTGGCCGAGTGCCACAGATGGAGAGACGGAAGGATGGAAGTAAGAAGGCAGATAGGTTGAAGGGAAGATGGGAAACAGGGCTGAGCTCTTATCGCCGCAAATAGACGTGATGCGGTCACGGTACAACAGTTTCAGTGTCTCATTTTTAAGATGTTATGCTTTGGGGAGAGAGAGAGAGAAAAAATGATTGACTGGTTTGTTTCGGGGGCCAGACATCCTCTGTCACAGTGAAGTCCTGGGAATTCATTGATAACAATCTTTGAGGTTGCTCATCTTGCTTTCATCCTGCATTAGTACTGCAGTGCTTGCTGCGGCAGGCACACAAGTTGTAGCACTCCTGATAGGGCTTGGAAAAAGAAGGAAAAGAAAAGGAGGGAGATTCTTAAATCTTCTGATTGGTGAGCAGTAAAAGTCTTGCTTGATAAAGCTGTGAAACATCTCTCAGGCAGCAGCCACACAGTGAGAGCTTTTTAAAAATTTTTTTGCCCCTCTTGTGCTGCGGCAGCAGAAGTGTCAGCGGCGGTGGGACTCTGATAGTTACATCTGTAATAAGGCAGGTGGAAACATTAAGAGAATCAGCGGTAATGAAAAGTGACAACTTTTAGCGAAGGGGGAATTGTCGAGCGTGTCTTCAAGCRGATGAGAGGTGATGGGCTTAACGTCGGCGTTCGTCTCATCATCGTGCTCCAGTTCTGCTCTCAACCTTCACCCAAACAGTTGAAGGACTTTTTCCTTTCTTAGCTTCTGATCCATCACTGACTGTAGCCTCGAGAGAAAGCTATCGGCCCGTGGTACAAGCCTAGTGCCTGTAGGCATCACTGTGGGGCAAGATCTTCAGGAATACTGAAGAAGCACTCCCCGTGGACCACAGGAGATCCCGCCTCACTCTCTCATYCATTTACTGCACTGTTTTCATCCCTTTGGCTGCCAGGCTCAAAAAGCTCATATCTGCTGAAATCCCAGGCTAAATTTCAGAATCAGCCCTCGCACTTCAGCTGATATTTGTAAAAGCCATCCCTGTTTCAACAGAAACTTGCTCCCCCATATTAAGCATGTTGGAGTGCAGTGTCTCGTGTCATAATGTTGATTTTTCCTGAGAGGCGATGCCCCCACAGTGTGGAAACTAATCTGCATGCAAAGTTAACMTGACACCTCTCTGCTGGCTGTGTCTGGAGAGGTTCTCTTCAGTAAAACCGCTGGAAAAGAAAATCACTGTTATTTAAGAACAAAACWGTTTTGTCTCTGAATTAGCATCAGAATATGTAAACACGTCACAGTTTCTTAGGCGTAATCTGACATTTGGTTATTTGGCTTAGTGGTTAGCAGCAAGGAGGGCTTGGCTTCAATCAGACCAGGGCTCATTCTGTGTGGAGTTCTCCTCGCGCTCGTGTGGGTTTTCTCCCACCGATCAAAGCTATGCATGTGAGGCCGCCCTCGGGCTCCTTGCAAAAAAGATCTGTGAGCGCAATGGAATTCGCTTGGTAAATGAATGTGAAAAGCCGAGAAAACAAAATAATTTAATGTCACACTTCTTCCAACAAACAAACATGTCTTAATGAGACAGAGTTGTGATAAGAGTGTCAAAAATTTGCAAAWAAATAAAAAATAAATACATCTMRAAATGTGTGAAAAACTGAGGTGATACGGGGGATTTAGAGACAAAACTGACAAATGAGCAGCACTCTTCATTCTACTGAATACTCCAACAGGACATGTTAAACTGTCATCACCAAACAAGATTATTCTTTAGAAATTACTCCTTGGACACGGAGCATTTGTTATTCGGAGGTGACCTGTTTGTAACCTTCCAAATAAATAAATAAATAAATAAATAAATAAATAAATAAATAAATAAATAAATAAATAAAAAATCTGGCACATTTTTTTACAAACTGGGACTAACTATGTTTGCATATTTGACACACGACCCACTATTCAGAGCAGTGACAGCAGAAATTTACCCACATTAACTGCTGACATACATACTGTATGTCAGTGCAGCACTTATAAGAAAGGATGTGTGAGTACATGCAAATTGACGTGTGTGCTCAGAAGTGCGTGCGTGCGTGTGTGTGTGTGTTTGCAGATGCACACTTTCCAGCCGAGGACGCTCAAGCAAGCACATGGATTAATAATGTACCACGGTCCCTGTAGGGGGCTAGTTAGCATTTCAGGAAGATTGCACAAACACTGGGGAACTGTAATTAGGAAGTTATTGTTACAAGTTGCGACTCGCTCACACACACACACACACACACACACACACACACACACACACACACACACACACACACACACACACA
>NW_013953418.1:8682-26541 GCF_001266775.1 Austrofundulus limnaeus
TATATATATAAACCTAGCAATTCATGGAAACAATATTTTATAAGTGCCCCATGCTGCATTGGAAATGTCACAGCTGCTGCTGCCACATCTATTTGTGCTTACTAATAATCAAGACTTTTTTATACTTAAACATGTGATGTAAAAAAACTGAATTATTTTTTAATAATTGCATGCATTTAGTCACTCATTTGTAATATTTTATTACATTTTCTATAAATCCATTTCTTATATTTTTTATTGTATTAAAATGTATTTAAAGCTAACTTTGTGAGTTCATTGAGAAACATGTAGGATGCATAATTTTAAAGTTTCTGTGACCATTTTCTTTCAAGCATTTGTGAAGCTTTTTTTCTCAGTAAAAAGGGGAAAAGTGAAGTCATACTGTAAATGGTGCAAAAGTTATATTCAGTTTCTGTAGTCTTTCTCGGGTAGTTTCACTTTTAGGACAATAGGAAGTAGAAAAACATTTAACTGTCTCTTAAATTGCCTCCTTTCTGCTGTAGTTGCTCCATGGCGACAGGTTTTTCAGATGGTCTCCCTCAGTTCTCAATACAAAAAAATTACATGATTTATGAAAGATGTCATCAGTATTAGCACAAAGGCACAGAGGAGCAGAACATCTCACCACACTCCGAGGTGACTTCAATTTATCATCTAATGACCGGGGTATTGTTGTAATGGGCCGTGGATGTTGCAGTGCTGGTGTTTGTTCCCATTCATTTGAGCTTCTGTGGAATCATTTGATTCGCTGATTGAGTGTTTGACGGTCCGATTTATTGAGCGAACAGAGCCGTACAGGGCTGGCAGCTTCTCATACCTTTCAGGAGAGACTGCTCTTGTGAAGCTAACTCCACATAAAGTCTGCTTTCAACGCAAAGTCAATTATCCTAAGAGGAGTGTTTGCTTCTCCCATGGAGATCAACTGTCTTGGATGAGGTTTGTCAGCAGAACCCCTCCTTTCAGCCTCTCGGAGTTCTCTTCCCCTCTCATTTCTCTGCAGCGGCACCACCGGGCGAGGAGGAGCCATGAAGCTGTCTCCCTCAGAGCTCATTTTTCACAACCTCTGTGTTTAATGAGCATCTGCAGCGGAGCAGTCGATGGGTTTCTGATGAGCAAGAACTCATGTGTTTTGATCATATCTGGTGGACTTCAAAGTTGGAAAGTTCTTGATAGATTTTCTATAGCATGGAGTGGCAGTAGACATCCTCGTCGAGCAGGACTGATGAAGGACACTCTTCTGAAATGTCAAATCAAAGCCGTGCTCACAAAGACGAGCAGCAGCCAGAAAGGCCAAGAGCTCATGTTGAAACGTGGGCTTCAGCTCGCACGCCTGATAAACGGCCTTATTGTTTTGAGCCAACTTTTGGTTTGATCAAAGCTTTTATAAGCCTAACATAAGTTTGCACATTAATGTTTTTTGCTGCTTTATGTAATTCATGCTGCATATGCTTGATTAGGCGTGGGTTGGTTTTGAGATGTAACAAATTTTCAGTTTCTTGTAGGTGAAGCTCAATTTAATGAGCTACTAGGAACAGAAGAAGGGTTTCTCTGGCTGTAAATAGTGTAAAGTAGTGCTTTATGTTCCTTTAACTTTTATAATCTGTCAGTCAGTGTTAGCTTGGAGAGACACCCATCCCTCCTTTTAACATTATGCTCTTCTGAAATTATTATTGCAACAATCTACAATAGTTACTCTGTCAATTTTCTTTTGTTTCTTTTTTCCCCATCACACCATTCAAACACTCTGCAAAACCCATTGTGTGCCACTAGTTTAACGTCCACATTAACTCATCAAATAACAGCCAAAACCCAGCTTAGCTTGGATAAATTTTTTACCAAAAAGTTTTTTATTTGTTAGCCCTTTTACAGTTTCCTCTTTATTATCGCCCATGTCAGAACACAATAAAACATTAATGGTGAATGTTCTGGATGAAACAGGACAGAGAGAAAATCCTGGTAAAAACAACAAAAAAAGTTTGTTTTCTAGGACACAAATTAATGATGTGCATGAACGAAATATACTGCTTTATGTTGTTTTTTGTTTTTTAATGCTCCATGTCTCCTGTCCCCAAAAATCCACCAGAAACAGTTTTAAAACAGCTCCCCTTTGGAGAGAGATTGAAAAATATATTTGCTTTCTCACCAAACACTTTGTGTGGACAGGAGGGGCAAACCCAGCAAAATATATGTTTTAAATATAACTGGGGTGGTGTGGAACTGGCTTGTGTTACATTTGACACACTGCAAAAACTGTTCATCTAACCAAGTCTTTTTTGAATTTGTTTTGACAAGCAAGAACAGAATGTGTTCGATTATTAATTTCTTTAGCCTGGAATTTTTTTTTTTCCTTATTTCAAGAAGTCCTACCAAGTGCAATTCTCTTACTGCCCTCTTAGATTGTTTTACTTATTTGAGAAAATACAAACTATAAGCTAGTATTTATTTATTTATTTTTACTTATTTTAAATGGTTAGTTTTTGCAGTGCATTGGCTTCTACTGAGGCTAAAAACTTTATTTAATTAGCTTCTCAATTTTTTTTTCTTCTCAAATTTTTAACATTACTTTATAAAAAGAACACAAAAAGCTGATGTTTTGCACAAAAAACTTTGTTTAAACAGTGTTGATTTTGAACACAATACTTTTTTCCTTCTTATTTGAATCTGTTTTAAAATCTTGACAAAATAAAATTTACAGAGTATGCACACTTTAATACCTGTAGCTATAGTCTGAATAGATGCAACACTGAATCATTTTTCTTTACAATTTTTTTAAGAGAGAGTATTATTTTTAAATAAAATCTATCAGATCATGTGGTGCATTTTAACGGACGATACCATTAGAATTTAATAATTCTTACTGGTCATCTGAATTTTGAAACCATCCTCTAACAGGATCTCCTATTTGTAGACGATAGAATAAAGCTCATTTTTAAATTATTCAGCACTTGGAGGGTAGCAGCAGATTATTAAGGTGTCCTCCGTGAAGGAGTCTCCATGTTCCAAATCAAGCTCCACCAGACTGGATCATGTTGAGATTAAGTGCAGCTTCAACACCATGGGTGTCGGAACCAGCTGAATCAAACATCGCATTGATTGATTTGATTTGATTTGATTTATTGATTCAACAGGAAAAGATTACTAAAAATCAAGCCTGACTCAGCATAATTGCTGTTTTTCAGCAGGTTCATGTTCTGCAGCAAATAAAACACTCAAAATTACAGCATCACAATCACATCATTATACACCATAGACACAAAGACAAACAATCATACCAAATTTCATTGTGACAAGACCATCAGTGTTTTTCTTTTCAGCCATCTGAGGATTTAACGTTGTCTGAAATCAACACTGGCATTTCATTTCACATTATTAAATTATGTACACGCCAGACAAAGGTAAACATTGCACTTACCAGAGAAAAGAGATGATGCAGCAGTGTGTTGTGCTCTGGTGGAGAAAAGGCTCTTTTTATTCCAGTAGATAAGAATCAGGTGTTTTATGCTGAATCTGGAGCAGAAAGCACATTTAGCTTAAAAATAATCAGAAATGCAAAATGTCACTTTATCATAGGGACCAAATTCCAATCAATCAGCTGACTTTACTAATGTCTTTCACACTCTTCAGCCCTAAAATCTACTGAAGAAGCTGCACATGAGAATGTGAAGGCATGACTGAATGAGGTTGATAATCTTCCAGGAAGCTAATAACAAAAAGTCCAAAAACTAACCTAATGAGATCATTTGTGAACACAAAAACTACACCGATGAAGCTGCTTTGTGCATTTTTTCTGCCTCCATACATTGTATTTCTTTTATATAAAATAATAAACTGACACAAAACCATTAATCATCAAAATGTTGTATGATGAGTTGTTTGGGCTCCTGCAAGGAGAAAGTCTTTTTTTTCTGTTTAAATTTAGCAGCAGAGATTAGCATTTACTTTTTTAGCTTTGTGCTAAAAGCACAATATTGGTTTTGGATTTAAGTAATTTATTTTATACCAAAGTGAAAACTTGATTTGAAATTTTTAAAACTCCTAGAAGTGTGTATTGTAAAAGCTTTTAGGTGATGTAGTGATGTGACAAATGTTAAGCGTTTACATACAAACATGCTCATAAAGTCACACACTGCAATATAATGTAGTCACAGTTCTCTGCGTCTTCATTTGTCAATTCTCTTTCAGAGATTTTCTTCTTTTCCTCTCACCTTCACCCACTATAGCTCAGATTTTTTTCATGTATATGTCATCCTCTGCAGTTTTATTCCAACCTAATCTATTATTTAAACACTGTTTTAAAAATGTAACAGCCCAAAGGTCACTGATCCTTGCTCCTGCCTGGTTGAAACAAGACATGCTGTAAATACACTCGCACATATGAATGACAAGGAAACACACTAAGGCAAAGACACAATTTGAAAAGATTTGCTTTATTTATGAGACAAAGGTTTTGCAGCATGACCAGAGCAAAAAAAAAAAAATGGAAAGGAGATAACTGAAGAAACAAGTTTTTTTCAGATACACATCAATGCGAAGGTCACTAAAAAGTGAAACAGTCTTTTCTGTAAAGATGTACTCAGGCAGAAAGTGTTTCACAGCCTGTTGCTCATTAACTCATTTGGGAAACGCTCTCACAGCTATGATAGCAGCTGCGAAAAGGCACTCACCTGTTGGATCTGTGGAGTTAAATGCCTCGCCGAGTAAGATCTCTGCCCGTAGATGAACCTGATTTGAACCCCTTTTCAAGCAGTTAACTACCTGCTCCAACACTTAAATCAGCATGCAAGCAAAAGGAGTCGTCCGTGCAAAATTCTAGCTTATACTTGTCTGTAAAAAAAGAAAGTATGAGAATCAAGCATATTTTTAAACAGAACACAATTTGTTCTTCCTTCAAAGAAAAACACATATGGAAATATGCAAAGTGTCTCACAATATGAGGAAAAAGGCACCAGGAGCACACATGAAAGCTACTTTTCTACTGCACTTAAGTTTTTTATTATTATTATTATTCATAGATGGGTAAAACAAGCCACTTGTTCAACTGTTGCTCAGATGCTGCACACTGAGGCAGCAGATGGTGGATTTAGAAGAAAAATAGATAAAAAATAGAGAAGGATGACGTGGACCTATAGAGTGAAAGATGAGGAAGAGCGAGAAAAGAAGCAGAGGAAAAAAGGGTGAACTTGTTTTGAAACAAATCTCGAGAATGTGTGAAGACAAGAGCAACTCGCTTGCTCACACACACACACACACACACACACACACACACACACACACACNCACACACACACACACACACACACACACACACACACACACACACACACACACACGTGCCTCTGTTCCGACTCGGTCTCAGATCACAAAGCAGGATGATCAGAATTAATTTAAAGGAGTGAGTGACACGTCTGTGGTCTCTCACTGTGGGTTTCACTTTGAAGTTCACACACTCACAAACGTAATCTACAGAAACCCTCAACCTCGGCTCTCTGATGTGGATCTATGCGCTGAATCCTAATTGCCTCCTTTACCAGCCAATTAAATGGCAGAATCTGTCACCATGACAGCTCATTAGCGAATCAGGATTCAGCGTTCAGGCAGAGTTTTCACAGCAGTGTGCGCAGGCATGTGTTGTTGTGTGTTGCTTTGCCCAGTCGGCAACAATCAGCCGATGGCCCACCTGGCCGTGTGTGTGTCTGCGATTGTTGCTATTAGCAGGAAACAGATTCTTTTTGTTGTTGTTGTTGTTGTTTGTGACTGTGCGCACAGATAGACAGTGAGCCCTTTTTGTATGTGCGTTGGCTTTTGGATTCATTTTCATTTGTTTGGAGGAGAGATTAGCAGCACGCGTGGCAAAACATGGTCAGGCTACGGAGAGAAGCGAGCTTGACACCCTGCCAGAGAGGGAAAAGACCCAGCAGAGCATGCTGGCAATAATGACTAAAAACAATGGTGTTTTGTTTCATAACCAAGGGAGTTCAATTATGAACTCTGCTACTGCAGCTCTGACTGTAATTTATAATACAGTCAGAAAGTCAAACTGCTTTTTTTGTTTCAGTCAAAGCACATGGATCTTCAGTGTGAAATTAGAAATCAGGAAAACAAATATTCACTCTTTTAGAATTTAAATTTTATTCTGTGATTTTATCTGTTGTCTGTGGAGCTGATTAAAATTGATTACACATAACCAAAAACAAAACACAGATCCAGTATGCTTAGGATTTTTAGACTAACAATGCCATGGTCCTGCAACCAAACAGCCAGAAAATCCTACACTGAAAACAGCCCTATCACAGGAAAGTCATGGCAGGAAAAAACAGAGTACCCAGCTTTTGATCCATCCATCCATCCATCCATCCATCCATCCATCCATCCATCATCTTCTTGTTCCAGAGTCGAGTCAGTGCCAGCAGCTTGAGCAGAGAGATCCAGACCTCTCTTTCCCAGCCATCTCTTCCGGATCTTCTGGAAGGATTCCAAGGTGATGGAGAGACCACGTCTCTCCATTGTGTCCTGGGTCTTCCTCAGGGTCTCCTTCCAGTCAGACATGCCTGAAGTCCCTTCCTAGGGAAGTGTTTAGGGAGCATCTTTATCAGATACCTGAACCACCTCAACTGGCTTCTCTCAATGTGGAGGAGCTGCGACTCTACTCTGAGTCTCTGCTGGACAACTTCTCACCCTATCTCTAAGGGAGAGTTAAGCTACCTTGCAGAGAAAGCTCCTTTCAACCAACTGTATCCGCAATCTTGATTTTTTTCGGTCACTACCCAGAGTTCGTGGCCATAGATGAGGGTAGGAACGTAGACTGAGCAGTAAATTGAGAGTTTTGTCTTACAGTTCAGCGGCCTTTTCACCATAACAGACCAGTGCAGAGTCCACAATACTGTGGAAGCCACACTGATTTGTCTATCAGTCTCACACTCTGTGTTTTCTTCACTCTTAACCTCCTTCACTTGAGGTAGAACCTCACCCCCAACCTGCAGAGAACAATCCACCCTTTTCTGATTGAGTGGACTCAGATTAGGAGGTGCTGATCCTCATCCCAGCTGCTTCACTCTCACAGCCCGATGACACCAATAGGACCACATCATCTGCAAACAGCAGAAATGCACCGCAAGCCTTCTCGATGTCCCCTAGACGCACGTCCAACATAGACTTTGCATGTAAACCTGATGCTCCTGACGCTCAAAACGCGTTCGGTCTGAACCTAGCGTGAGGGGCTTGGTGACAGATTGCGGAGTAGTTTTTTTTTTTAGTTTGACTTAATCATTTATTTTTAAATCAAACTGATTACTGTATCTGATTATGTTCCATTTATTAACAAATGAGTGTTTGTGGTAATGAGTTTGTGAGTCAGATAATTAATTACTGACCCCCAAAATGTATTTTTGGAATACAGGGTCTGTTAGTTTTTGATTGCAGCTCTTTTATTTCTGACTGTATCAAGAGAAATTCTATAATTGTATGGTTTCAGTTTAAATAGCCTTGGTTTGTTTCTAATAATTTTCAGTTTTTCCTTGAAAAAAAGAGACCCATGGGCCTTGGCTATTAAAACAGCGAAAGCCAGAAGTGTCTGGAGCAAATGAACATTTTCACCACAAATGCTGCTTTCATCCAGATTCAGCCCTGGAGTCCACAAATGGCCTGATTTAAACAGCTGATTGTTCCATAAAAGTTGAGCCTGAGCATCATTTTGTTGTCTGAATGTTGCCTATAAAGATCTTCATGTAAATCAGTAAAAATCCTCTGATATTTTGTTGCACCGTTGCTCATCTTTCACACTGGTTTTACAGCCAGGATGGTTTAATAAACATCCCAAGCTTTAGCCATGCTGCGACTGTCACTCACAGGGAGGAAAATTAATGAAAACCTTCAACACGTACAAAATCTTGGCAGCCCTAAAATAGCCCCACCCACTTCGCAACTCCTCACCATGTCTAAGAAAATGCTGCCTGCGTGCTCTCTGCGTGTAAGCTACAATTATCAGGCCCGAGTTCATTTTCATTGTGCATCTGTGTCCCTTCTGCTCGGCTGTCAGCTCACCCACTCAGAGACGATTTCCCACAAAACGCTCTTTGTTCAAAGCAGAACCGCTTCACAAATGATTTTAAAATCACCTTCACAAAATAACCTGGCTCTATATGCACGCGCTTTGTATTGGGGAGTAGGAGAAACAGAGTCATTAGGCCCAAGTTTTATCTTCTAGTCCATATGAAAATGTTCTCTTCAAGCTGTTTTCCTGTTCAGTTGTCCACTTTGTGAGGCAGCTGGCTCAATTGTTCTCGGCTCACTTCATCCCTCCTTCAGACTGTTTGAGCTGCAGATTTTCCTTTCCCGGTAGGTGTTCTTCCAATCCGCTATTCTCCTCTTTAACTCCCCTTGGACAGGCTAAACGTCCTCCTTGTTGCAGAGCCCTTGAGAGTTCTCTTCTTCCTATTCAGAAAAGGCTTTTGTTGTCCACTGTCCGTCCTTTGAGGAGCAGATTTCTGTTAAACCGTTGTCCCGTGAAGCATGTTTAAGTCTGCGCATTCATTAGCAGGCTTGAAAAGCACGTGTGCACACTCGGACGTTTGTGTGTACATTAAAAAGAGAGAGTTCAGCTCTTCTGCAGTGAAGTAAGGGTAAGGTCGTGAACAATTAACACCTTTCTTTTTGTAGATAGCTTTTTTAATGACTTTACTTTGGAGAAAATTTGCTAGCCTGCAGTGGGGCACTAAGATCAAAGTGGATTGCTGTCATCTTTAAATTTTAGAGAACACATAAATGGCTATAACTCAGTCAGTTTTACAGATATTGGGCTAAAATTTAGTAAATTAGTAACTGAGACCCATTCCCAACTGATATTGTGCAAGACCTGCATCTAAAGGCTGGTTTATACTTCCAGTTACACATCTTTCTTTTGCTGCTGAGTGACAAAAAAATGTGTAAATCTGTCTGTTATCACTTGGTGACACCTGCCATGTGCATTGCCTCCAGTCAGAACTCCGTTCCAGTAGTCCTGGGAAGTGGTAATTTTCCACTTCCCATTGGTAGATTTAAACTGGAACGCCCCCTCCAGTCGTAATATTCCACTTGTAAAGTGGAAGAACTGAAACTGCCCCCAGTTTCGATTTCAAGATGGTGGCTATTCGCAGTTTTAGAAAGTTAACTCCGTAACTTTTACTGTTAATTAACTTTCTTAATTTTTTGTGTATGTTTAATCACTCGCACAAGTAGTGCGTTTTCTGTGCAATACTGTAAAATCAATGTTTATTTGCATGACGTACATAGTAGAGTTCTCTTTTTGTCATTGTTTATATTGTAGCAGTGTTGTAGCTAGGTTAGCAGCAGCAATACAATCACCTGTCGGCTAACTGGAATGCAGTTTCATATGGTTTGTTGGGAAATGACGTCACTACCATTTACCAGTTCCCGGAATACAATGTAAACGGAACGCAGCATCTGTCCTGCAGACCTTGTGGCTCACAGAGTTTGATTGGTCAGAACTAGGTGGACGTGTTTGTTCATGGGGAGCAGCATGTGTTTCTGCATGTATTATGCTGAAAATGATTTGTTCCCAGAAGCCATTAAATTAGGAAGATGCACAGCTTTGACAAGCAGCTGGTAATATGGTATTCCATCCCATCCGCATCTTCAACTCGGTCAGAAAAAGCTGTCCGAAGTGATGTAATTATCAGTCTGCTGTCTCCCATTCTGTTGAAGTATAAATCAGGCTTAAAACTTTGCTATTAACAGTTAGAATGAACTCATGTTAATTAATTTTTTTAAAAATTGAAGAATGTACTGTACCACTAAAAGTGATTGACTTTTGAGTCAACCCATTTCATGATGGTTGACAAAGCCAAAAAAAGACAAGAATGTCTAAAACTTAGCCAAATTTAAGCTGCTGAGGTTGTGGTAGTAGCTGAGAGTGAGTTCACGCATGAGCCTGTGCACAATATTAGTTTCAAGGTTTCATCAAAATGGCTGTGACTCTGTCACTTCTAATCATTAGATGATCTTAGTCTAAAATGTAGGTGATGCATTTGTCCAAGGAAAACTTGGCCTTTAATTCACATAAAGTTTGATGGGTATTTGCAAACACAAACAGAGACATCGGCAGCTAGTTGTAGCATTTTGGTAACAATTTTCATATTATTTCTGCTTAAATAACAAAATGAAATTAACACGCAAATTTTCTAATCTCAAAAAATTCATACCAACTTAAACTGAAGTAAAATACTGATAAAGCGGTATTTTTGTTATTTTCCAACAATCCCCTGAAATGTGTTACATGCTCCAAAGGTTTACCATTCATACAGCTATTCAATAGCAAATGGCTGTGTGTGTGCAACATGATTCAGTGTGTTGTTTATGCTGGCCAGAAAATGCAAACAGCTGCAAACACTTTTCAGCTTCCTGAAAGATAAAAAAATGACATATTCAGACATAGCCCCGATGTGTGATGAAACCGCTGTGGCTGAAGATGTTTTGAAATGACAACAATCAGCTTTGTTAGCCTGGTCAGAATTCCTCATTATTTTGTCAAATCAAAGCTGTTTAATGAGCTATCTACAACAGGTAAGATGTTCATTGTTCAGCAACTCTCCACCAAACCCTGCTTTAAGATCTGAACTGTCCCTTTTTAAGAGTAGCATATTTGTGTTGGGCAGTAAAGAGGATGCAGGATCATTCTGTCTACCTGTCGTTCTGTGCCGGCAGGTTGCAACAATTTCCTGCAGCTTCATCACTCACCTCCTCCTTCAGACTTGTGTTGCTGTCTTATGTTGTAGCAACACATAAATTAAACATGCCTCACATTGTGAATTATACTCAGCTCTCACATAAAATGACAGCTAGAGGAGTCAGACAGAAGCTGCCACCACTGGCGGCTCAGCACGCCCCGAGCATGCCTGTGGCCACTTTGTTTTCCTTTTTTTCCCCCACAACAAATCAGACAACCCACTCTGCAGACCTCCCACTAATGCAGACCAGCTGATTGTGAGTCACTCACTCTGCTCCTGGCCTCGCTCTGGTTTTAGCCTCTACTAATGTGACTCTGCAAGGATAACAATGATCACCCAGCACTCCTCTCTGCTGTCCTGCCCATTCACAGTCAATAGGGCTACACAGGAGCAAAACACACTGCTGATGCATTAGGAATAGCTAAGGAGTGTGTGCATGCAGACGTGTATGTGTGTGTGTGATGGCTCTGAGTAGTTTGTTGGGCTAATTTGCCAGCAGTGCTGCATCAGAGCCTCAATTTTCAGCTGTTTTTTTAGTGCAGGCTCCTCATCCATCTCTCCCCTTGTGTTTTCCCCTCTATGTCTCTTCTGTTTTTTTTTCCTCTGATGCACCGCCTCGTTTTTCCTCCTCCATGTCATGCTGCTTCACTTAAACGATGTTCATTTGCATTTTCTTTAATGTCAAATGACGTAAATAACAGTGAGGAGTACTTATGTGCGCAGTTTTGTCTTCATTGCATTCAGTCATGGTGGAGCATTTTGCAATGTTTGTGTTGAAAGACTGATCCCTTCAGCAGAGATCAGAGCTGTGGAGCTCAGGGATGCTGCTTGAAAACATCTGACTGTTTTTTTCTCTCTCCTCTGTATTCCGTCCAGGAGGCTCTCAGAACTGCACGGACACGCACAGAAATACACAGCAGTGACATGTTTCAGTACTATCATTCAGCTGTCAGTAGCATTCAGTGGTAATTCATCTGTAACAGTACATTATTCTGCCTGTCCTGTCAGCCTCTGTCATGTCCGTGCATCCTTCTCTTCCTCATTCAGTCTGCCACTTTGTCTGTCTTTGCTTGTTTTGTGCATCTTCACATCCTCAGGCTCACACAGATTCCCTCGCTAATGGAAAAGAAATAAAACACGTACAGTAGCTGCAGCGCGCGAATCAGCATGTTTCTCTGTGCGTCGGTTGTAGGGGTGTATGATCTGGTGTAGCTGAGCTGATTATTTCCAGAATTTTCCTTCTCATCACTGTATAAGCAGGTTTACAGTAGCAGATTCAGTTCAAAGCAGAAGCTCAAGCTGTTGAGTTGATAGACTTAATGACAACTTCGCTGCTGCTCTACTGTGTAGTGACCTGAGTTAACTAGAGAAAAATGTACACAGACCTTCACAAGAAAAAAAAACTGTTTACCCAATATTCAGATGTGGTAAAATAGTTTACTGCACCACACACACTGTAATAATGTGTTCAGTTTCTCAGTCATTTTCAGCTTTATTAAAAACTTGGTGTGGTATTAGCTGAGAGCTGTAACAGATTAAAAACTTTGAGAAGCAAGGTTGTAATATGCTGTTATTCTAAGAGTTTTATGTTTATTTTAAATGCTTTAGTGTTGTTTTTATTAAACTATCTTTAGTATTTGAGGGTATCTAGACAGTGACTCATTGCACATTGTAAGCTAAATAAAACATCACCTTAAAAACATAAGACAAACCCCCAATAATACACATGTAAGTTTGATTGTTTTTTTGTTTAATAGCTTATTCATTTTCAATTAAAAACAAAAAATGAAATGAAATCTGTCATGTGTCGCTCCTGGACTCTTCAGATTGTAAAAAGATCGTCTCCAGTGAGCTGCTCATATTTTGGAGATGGATTGATAAAATACTTTACACAGTGTCCAGGATTTTTAGAGGGTTACTTTTATTGTTTTGTCAACCGTTGGCATGATTGAAGGCTCTTTCTTTTCTCAGCCCTCAGGCAAACACAGTCCTGTACCAGAGAGGACTAGGGTCGTAAAGTCTCGGTGTAACATTGTGCTTTTCCTGTGAGGCTCAGGAACATATTAGCCTCAGAAATAGCTCTTCATCTCCCCCTCTCTGTCCATCATCAACTTGCCAACTGTCAGATGTTGCTGTCATCCCCAGCAGTCTCTTCATCTTTCTCTGTAATGGGAATCCCCCTCTGTTTTCTCTTTAGGCTGAGCTTATTTTCCAAATCCCCTGTGCTTTCCTGCTTTAGTATCATGTTTCTGAGTCAATATATTTTCCCTTTTTGTGTCCCACTTAACAGATTTTAGGTATCTTATATTGTTTAATGAGCTTTTCTTCTTTCCCACGGTAACCAGTAGAAAAAGCTTGATCCATTTATTTCTTCAGACTCTGCCTGGCTGCTCCAGTTTCACGCTGTTGATGTGGGAGATCTTTCGATCTTAGCTACCGCCAAATGATTTTCAGAAATCTCTCACCTCTGTTATTCTAACCCACCTCTTCTTGTTCCCCTTTCCATTTTTATTTCTCTCTTCTTGATAGTGAGACCGAAGGCTCAGCTGGTTCAGAGAAGACCTCCATCTGCAAAGGTAAAAAAAAAGTCTTCCTGCTTCATCTTGCTTTCTCTCTCTGCTTCTGAACACCAACCTTGCTGTGGGATAAGAAGACAGGAGCAGAATACAAAGCACTGCTTCAAAACTCCAGACAGAAAAATGAGAGATTATATTCTGTCTATCAAACAAACACACACAAACACACACGCGCACACTCTTATGTCTGTGTCACAAACATTTTCCCAAAGGAAATAAAACGTAAATCACATGATGAATATCCTCGTCACTTTAGTGCGTGCGTGTGTGTGCGTGTAAAAGAGGGAGAGGATACAAGAAAAATCCTGTTTTCTTATCCATTTATGAGAAAAGTCTGAGCTGTCAAAGGTTTACTGCTAACAGCCACTCAAGAAGGACGAGCTTCGCCAAGAAAAATACAGACTATTGCAACMATGTAATTGATAAATAAATTGATTCCTCTTTTTGAATCATACACCCCAATAATGATTAAAATAGTATCTCCTCCTGAGAATACACAAAGGTMTTTTTTTATTTGTTAGCAACTTATGTGTTTCCTGAAATTAAAATCAAAATGATGTTTTGACGTCAAGCCACTGAAATGAATAAACTGCTTCCATAAAAATAATACTGTTCAAACACCAGTGAGAACTTAAAAACAAACAAATACAATTCTCTGGATTTCTTTTAAYTTGAGTGTTAACCATGCAGTCATTTAAAAGGTACTCATTGCAAAATATGAAATGGAACATAAAAAAGAGTATCACACATACCAAATAGCATTTGCAGTTATATATTGAATGAGTTTACTCTTTACAGATGTACTGTTGAGTTATTCTGAAATGTGGGTCTGCACTGAGTGTAAACCAGGGRTCTCCAACCTCTTTTTCCTTAAGAGCTACTTTCACGAAATTAAATTGTCCAAGAGCTACACTTTACAACATTTAATTTTAAACTTAAATCATTGGAATAAGCTTGTTTTGCACAAAAAATAACATAGAATAAAATAAAACATGTAGATTCCAGAGCCACTTTAAATGAGCTCACGAGCTACTGGTTGGAGACCCCTGGTGTAAACAAATCATTGAACCACGTGAAGTTTCAGTCTAGTGCTTGACCTAAATTTGAATGATTCAATCTCATCTCAGGTCAAAATGAACAAAAAATGACTTCCAAAGGCAGCAATAGGTAAAAATGGCAGCCATATTGTTTTACCATGCGGATATTGTGCTTTTTTATTTTTTTGGAAATTTGGGAGATTATTTGGAAAATGTCATGCTTGTATCAACCAAAAATATTGTTTCATTTATCTAACCTTTGGCAACATCTCACTGAGGCAGTTTTAACATTTAGTCCACACGTTATCCTTGTTTAACCCCGAATACTCCTGACTAAATTTAGATAACATTTAACCCAAGGAAATGAGTTCCTATGCCCTACATTTTATAACATTTAAACTATTAAAATATGTCAGCCTGAGTTTCTGAACAAAGCCGAAATATCAATGTGCTCCGAACTGGATTTTAGCACTGACAGAAAACGACTGAATCACAGTCTGAACTTCTTACTGACCCTTTTCAGTCAGTCATCCAACTGTAAYGCAAATATTCAGTGAACATTTAAAATGTTGCAATAAATAAATAGATAAATTAGATTTAGGCATGTCAATCTACTGGTCTGGAGTGAATCAACCAGGCTATGCAAGCCTAAGTTTACAAACTTTAAGGGATCACACATCTTGGGACAATGGAGAGAAGTTTTCAGGAATGTGTTGCTGTCGGACAAGTTTTACATGTTCTGTCGTCTCAGCTAGCATTGGTGATGTTACATGCTGTCCAGAAATGTAGAGAAATAAATCTAAYTGTCCCCAGGCAGGGGAATTACAAATGCTCCATTTGAAGAAAGGCGTGGTCATGGTTGTGCAGCGAAGTCAGACATCACGCCGCTGACTTACATTTGGCTCTAAATTCCACTTTTTTCAGCCAATCTGCACCAAATTTGCTACGGTCGATCCTAATCTACCTTAATACAGGCATGCAGTCCAATTTTGTGTGTGTGTGGCCTAATTAAACATTGTGCCATTGATATACATTTGACTGTAAATTCCACATATTTTAGCCAATTTGYATGCAATTTGCTATGGTCGATCCAAAGCCACACCACTACAGAAGTGCAGTCCAATTTTCGCGGGGCATGGCCTAATAATGCCACAGCATCCCCTATAGTTAATAAAAATTTTGCCCCAAGCCATGCTTAGACCTGGAATCATGAAATCAGGTACACATGTGCAACGTCTCAGGACCTACAAAAAAGTGTCTTGGAGCTATGGTCCAATCCTTACAGGAAGTCGCCATTTTGACTTAAAGCTGCCAATTCGTCCCTGTGTATCCGAGCTGACTCCCCCTACAGCTGTGAACATGCAGAGTTCACATGCTGCGTGCTTCTCTCAACACTGACTGGTGCTGGGATGATGTGGGTGTGGCAGAGTGGTGAATGCTGATGCCTTGTGGTTTGCACACAKTTAGCTGTAAATCACACACGTGATTCAATCTGCTCCAGATTCTGTGTGCACCATCAGGGAGACCTGCTCAACAAGTCAGTGTAGTAATTTGAAGAGATCACTTCAGCCCCACCTACTTTGACCACAACGGGCTCTAAATCACACAAACATGATCTGATCTAAACTAAATTTTGTGTGCATCATAAGGTAGACCTTCTCAACACATTTGTACAGAAGTTTGACAAGATCACTTTAGCACATTGTCTATCCCTTTGTTCACCTTATGACATAAAATAAAATAAAATTAGGACATTAAATAATGAAGGTCTGATTCCAAAAAATTGCTAACAGTTGGTCATTACTGAATGGCAACGGGGGACATCAGCAACATTGAGCGTCAAGTTCTATTTGTTTTTATCCGTTTTCTCTGTGTTATGGGAATATCTGAAAGACAGCAACAGTGGAAACAGCTGATGGATCCTCTGTTTGCTACATCAAAACTTATTTGGCACATGGTTCCATCGCCCTTTTTGCACATTAACTCTTTTTCAGAAAATCCAAAAATCACCTCAAGTGAACTTAAAAACATTTTTTTGCAAAACTGAGGAAGTTTTTTTTTTTCAAATTTTTCTATTTCTGTCAAACATTTCTAATGTGATACTTCAAAATTTTCATAAAATAACATTGATGGAAACACAATTACTGGTATTGTCATTAAAAAGCAATTCCTTCTATAATTTCATGGTTAAAAACAGAGAAAAGAATCAAAATGAAGATGTAATTAGCACTGACAGATAAAAAAAAAAAAAAACAAGATTTTGCTACACTTAACATGTGACCACAGGCTGGGAGGCATGCTGAATGGGATGATACCAGAAATACATGTGTATTCATGTAACACATTGGTCAGTATGAAGTATGATATCCAACTTGAAGTGCTGCACATATTGTTCAAGATCTTTTATTGTCAAACTGCCTGCGTGGTTGGTTAGCTCACTGAATCATAGCTCATAAAAGGTCTTATTGTTGCAGCTGGAAGAAAGAAGCACAGAGATCTCCAGTTCAATTTTACATCCAGGTCAAGATTTTTATTCTTACGAAGCTCAACTAAATACAGACATCGGCTTGAAATCTTAACCTAGTTTTAGATGTGCACTAAAATGACTTTTAGGTCAAACTGAGCTTGATAGATCTGTGGATGTTTTAGATGTCTTTTAGTCATTTCTTCAGCTCAAAAATGCTCAGTGGGGTGTCCATCAGTTTATTAAATGGCTCCTGTGATGATGGCATGTCAGTGCAGTTTTCTTAGCCTATTTCTGTATTACATGTTACTCTGAGCTCAAGATCCCAGAATGACATGGCCTTTTTGAGAAGACTCATTTTTTACACCAGTAATTCATTACCAATTCAGCCTCTTTGTGTCTGTCACAGCTGTGTACAAACTGAAAGATTTTTGACACAAAGTTAGCAGCAGGATACTCTGTGGATCTGGCAGTGATTGTATCCTCCCTCTGCTTTGATCAATGATCAAAACGAGATAAAAGATGACAGAACACTGTCATTATCATCAGCTTCATTGTTGGTATCGTCTCCGTGACCTTTATCATTTATCAGTTTAATCATCATTATTTCATCCTCCGCAAATGTACACACCATTTTTGTCTCCGCCAGTCCCTCCATTATTCCAATCTTCTTGCTGACAAACAGCGTCTCTGATCCCCGGGCACATGTGGCGTCCTGCCCTTGTCTATCAGCACTTAAATACCAAATGGTGTTTGACCAGGATTCAAGGCTTTTTCTATTTCCGTCCCTGGTGCATGTGCATGTCTGCTTTGTCTGCCTGCATGTGTGCATGTCCGTAATGAGGGTGATTTTTATTTGTCCTTCTTGTCCTCTTGCTCCGTCAAGACCATAGATTCAATTTGTGTGACGAGACTAAATACAGTTACAAAATGAATGGAAGTCAATACAAAGTCCTCAGTTTGATGCAAATACAAGGGTGTGTGTGTGTGTGCGTGTGTGTGTGTGTGTGTGTGTGAGAAAGAAGAAGAACTTTAAATTTACCAACCTGGCACTTGCCATT
>NW_013953418.1:27541-50227 GCF_001266775.1 Austrofundulus limnaeus
TGTGTGTGTGTGTGTGTGTGTGTGTGTGTGTGTATGTTGGGGGGTGGGGTGCAAACACACTGAGGGGACAAATGCTTCTGTGCTTCCCAGAACAGAATGTGTACGGTTTAAAGAGTGTCCCAAGACTCACGGAAATGAATAATTTTTCACACAGTCGGACATATCCGTCCCTCATGGGAATCCTTCAAATCTGTAGTTTAAATCAAGGTAGAACTCCATCGCTGATGTTCCTGTCGCCATTCAGTAGTGAGCAACTGTTAGCAGTTTTGTTGGAATCATCACAGGCCTTCATTTTTTAAAGTAATCTCATTTTATGAACAGACGGACGGAGCAACGGATGAGGTGCTGTGGAGGAATTAGGCCGCGCCCACCCAAACATTGGACTGCTCCTTTAGTGGGGTGGATTAGCATCGGCCACAGCAAATTGCATGCAGACTGGCTGAAACATGTGGATTTTAGAGACAAATGTATGTCACCAGTGTGATGTCTAATTAGGCCACGCCACTCACTTCCTGTTGTGAGGGGATGGAACTWTGATGGTTAAATGTTTCATATGACACATGGTATGGTCGGGCATRCAACAGGGATGACTTTTACCAAGTTTGTTGTATTTTAGCTTTTCTATGTGAAAGTTACAGCTTTCTGTAATTTTAATGTACACACAGACGGACCAACAGACAGAGAGTTTTTCTAAGTCCCTCGCCTTGGCGACAGGGCACAACAGTGCAATACAAGTTTCTGTACATACATAAAAAACWGTTTTTACCTTTTGTGATCTAAAATTTTAAAAAAGGCCCCTCACTTGACTTATTTTAGAACAAAAATGACACAGAGGAGATTACTTTGGGCAAAGATGAACTTAAAAAACGCTCCTTAATTCCAACTTATTCAAAGCAATGACAACTCACATTAATTCATCTTGCACAGCTCCACTGACAGTTTCATACCGCAGCACAGAAATGGGCTTTTACATTTTTCAACTCGTTCAGCACAAACTTACAAGACAAACTCATGAAGATTTCTGTCAGAGCTCGAGAGCTACAAATGGAAAACTGTTCACTTCAAGCATCCATATTTCTGTGTTATGTAAATACATTCATAATTTAGCAGCAATCCTGAAAAGAACTAAAGGCATTGGCAAACAACACGAAAGAGGTTGCGTATGACAATGTGCAAAAGCAACATTAAAACAACCAGAAGTTTTWGGTGTTTTTTTAATGTAAAAAACCTCAAACATACTTGTAATAATCTTATGCCAAGTTTGCAAAAACTGTTAAGAAAACTTCTTCAAGAAATGCTGGTTTCATTTTTGAGATTTTCTGTGCGGTTGTTTTGCAATTGGAGCAGAATGTCTTCTGCAAAGTGTTGTCCTTTGAAATATTAAAACAATTCTTACAAACTATGGAGGACGCTAAAATTAAAAAAAATGAAAGYAACACTATTTGAAGGAATGCATATCTACAGCCACCTTGCATAACAAAGTTTTAATTTGGTATGACTTTCACCTACCAATTCAAATTTACCTGTATCTCTTTAAGATGAAATGAGGAATAATTGTTTTGTGTTATTTTCAATTAGCAATGGCAGCCATCTTGAAAGGGGTTCACTTCAAAAGTTAATCAGCTGTAGATTACCGCCGCTGATTAACTCCAGTGATTACTTTAAGAATTTCATTAAAACATGTCCAGTGATTCATGAGATATCTTGCAAACACACACACGCCTAGCTGTGTCCACCTATACAATTGGGGACATTCCATTGACTTCCATTACATTTCTACTGCCTAACCCTGACCCCTTATCCTAAAACTAACCTCACAGGTACATACCTGACCCTAAACCTAACCTAAACTCAATTCACCTTAGCCCTAAACCGAACCTCCATCCCACCAACGGCTTTTAAACCAAACAATTACTCTGTTTAATTCAGTGATCCCCACATGTAGGTGTTTTGTCTTAAAATGGTCCTCATATGTCACAAAATACTGTACACACACAGAGAGAGATGCAATTATTACATAATTCCTTACCTTCTCTGCAGCAGGTAAAACTTGCAAATTTCTTCAGCCAAAGCAGGTAGAGCTAAGAGTTTTATAGAGCTGTGGAACACCGTGGACCCCGTCGCCCCCGACACATTTCTATCAGCGTGTGCATCGCATTCCATCACACCACTGTCCCTTTTAATTTCCTTCCGTGTGACTGATGAGCAGCTCTTAGAGGTTGGTTTCCTCCTGAGCYGGTTGTGTCTGAGGCAGAGTTAGGAGCACATTAATAACACACACGGCCGTTTATGCACATATGTGCACAGTAAATGTGCACAGTAAACTGAGGTCATTACCACAAGCGACGACAGGCTTCCTGCGGCTCCACATTTCAGTGTGTAGTGGGGCGTCACACACTCAACCAAGTACTCTCATTACTATTCAAAAGCAGTGTGGGAAAACAGCATAGCTGCGAGAGGTCATCAGCAGGAGAAATGGTGATGGAGGGAAAAGGGAAAACAGGAAGACCGACCGCATGTACCCATTTCTGAGGTTGCTTCTACTGTACATTTAAAAAAGTTTTATTTATTTATTTATTTATTTATTTATTTATTTATTTATTTATTTTTGACATTTTGCCATCAATCTGCAACATTTACCACTATTTGCTGCTGTAGCAGCACAAATTCTGATCATCATTTGGGTTTAAAACTCTAGATATCAAAGGAAGACGTATAAAACATTATTTGCATGCCACTATCTGAAGATGATTTATTTATATCAATAATGTTGTAATAAAGCTTGATTTTCTATGATAACAGTTTAATCATGTCATTAATTAAAGATAACCTTTGTTTTTGTAAAGCAGTAGGTTATTATTCACCTATGTATAGACAAGCTTGTTTTTTTTTTTACGATAATGAGAAAATAAACAAAAGTTGTCTTCATCAGAAATCAGGACAGTAACAGTCAACTGTTCAGGGAACATGCATAACTTTTCAATGTTTATTCAGTAAAGGGATTAAAAAAACAAAACATCCTTTTTAAACCTTGGACTATAAAGTGTTCAACCAAACACAACCAGCATGTGTAATAAGCAAACAGGAAGTACCTCTGACACATGCTGAATCCTTATTGTTTGCTCTAGTTGCAGCCGAAGGTTGTGTTTGGCCGAACACCCAAATGTTTTGCAACCCTTTTTAAATTTTTTTACAGTCCAGCGTAAACTAAATTTTTTACAGAAATCCTTCAGTGATCAACACATTACCCTCACCATCTTCCATGTGTCTGGACAGCGATACAGAATGATGAAACTGAGTGTAACATAAGAACCACTCATGTTTGCGTCATGATCATCTCTCTATGTATAGAAAACAAAAAAAAAAATTCTCAAGACAATGTTTGAAGTTCTGCAGTTGTTTGTTATGACAAGATTACACATTTTTAAAATCAAAATAATAAATTAAAATGAGGTAAGTTTTCTTGAAGAAATGAAATAACTTCACCTCAGGAAAATCAGATTATATTAATAATAGATTTTGCTGTTCAGAGCTCTAGTATAAATAGATTTGGCGGTCAGCCAGATTTATCTCACCAAACATTTGGTTTGGAACAACACAATATTTCTGGTCTTTTTCTATCTTTGGTCCATATTTGACAAAACTGGATCACATCATTTTGTGCATTGACAGTGAACCTCCTGATCTATCACATCAGAGTTTAGTTCTGATGCTATTTAATCCTTACTAGATAAAAAAAATCTTAGATTTTACTTTTCATTTGTTTTAATTCAGTTCAAACTGAGTATATACAGTAGCACCAATTATCAACTGATGTCAGGACACAACCAAAAATCAAACAGGTTCAGTTCGTAAATTCACATGAAGTCTATTCAATCCAATTTTATTGCAATTAAATTTAAGAAGTTATAAAATGTCAAACACATTAAAGACTTGACTTAGTTCAACACCAGGATGAGCAGCAATCTGCCTCAACCTGAATCCAACACACCAACAAGCACACCTTTTATAAAAGAGGAGAAATAGAAAAACATCGTAAAGATCCAAGAATCCTCTGTGTGTACCGTAAACATCTGTGATCTATAAATCTCAGCCTAGTCAACACCTGCTGGTTGATTTCCCTTCATTTAATATCAATACAAATGAGAGCATAATCAGAAATGTTCCCACAAGAGAAAACAAACCATCTGGAAGTAAGATCAGCTGAGGAAAAGCAACTGAACCTGGATTATTTGTGGACTTGTAAAGAAACATCTACTCGAGTGTGTTTCACTGTAACTGGTGAGGCTGAAGCACGGTGATTCAAAAGAAATCCTTTGACCTCATTTTTTATCATTTGTTGAGTAAAGAAAAAAACAAGTTTGCATCTCAACATGCAGCATCAGCAAGAAAACMAGACTTTACTAACAAAGATGATTTTTATATAAAGCCAGTTAATAAAAAAATACAGTTTCATTTTTAGTTTGTATCATCAAAGCGAGGACTGCTGGAGTGAAATGAGTGATTGTACAGTATGTTTGTGAGTGCCACAGATCTAAGTGTGAACAACACTTAACACTTGTACTGCTGCAGTCTCACCCTCGTCATCACGTCATCACTCGCTCTGCTCCTGGGACACAATACAAGCAGCAGCAGGAAAGAAAAGTTAGTCATTTTCAGTTTCAGGTTGTTGTTGTTTTTTTTTTTTTACCTATTTCCTTCTTCTTGATTTTTTTTATTTTGACAACTTCATCACACAGCTTTTTTTACCATTGAGACATGTTTATGCTTCCTCTCTTCATCCTTTTATTTATTTTTAAATTAGCACTTAGAGAACTCCCCAGTTTCTCCTATTGTTGCAAACCTGTACATGGAGGAGGAGGAGGAAAAGAGAGCCTTGATGTCCTTTTCAGGGGTGCCACCAAGCCATTGGTTCAGATATGTTGACRACACCTGGGTTAAAATTAAAGCCCAGGAAGTCCAACATTTCACTGATCACATCAACTCTGTGGATGAATATATTAAGTTCACACGAGAGGATGTAAAAAATGGCAGGTTGGCGTTCCTGGATTGTGGTGTCTCAGTCTCAGATGAAGGACAGATGGAAACTGGCGTGTATCGCAAACCCACCCATACAGACCAATATTTGCGTTTTGACTCCCACCACCCACTGGAACACAAGTTAGGAGTGATCAGGACTCTGTACCACAGAGCAGACAGTGTCCCTACAAACCCAGGAGCCAGGCAGAAAGAGAAATCACACACACGACAGGCCCTGGAGCAGTGTGGTTATCCTGACTGGGCTTTCCTGAAAGCAGGCAAGAAACCAAACAGGATTCCAGCTAACCAGGTGAAAATGAAGACCCTAAACCCAGACCCAAACCAGTCTTCATTCCATATGTGTGGGAGTTTCAGAGAAAATGAGATGTTTACTTTCTAAACATGACATCCCAGTGGCTTTCAAACCCCAAAACACGTTACGACAAAGATTGGTTCACCCCAAAGATCCAGTTTCCCTACAAAAACAGAGTAATATAGTATATGCTATTAAGTGCCAGGAGGACTGCGACCAGTTATACATTGGGGAAACAAAACAGCCACTGTTCAAAAGAATGAGCCAGCACAGACGAGCTACTTTGTCGGGTCAGGACTCTGCAGTTTACACTCATCTACAGGCCAGCGGTCACCCTTTCGGGGATGAAGATGTTCTCATCCTTGATAGAGAGGAACGTTGGTTTGAGAGAGGAGTAAAAGAAGCCATTTTTGTGACGAGAAAATATCCACCATTAAACGGAGGTGGAGGCCTCCAGGTCTAGTTGTCCCCCTCTTACAATGTTGTTATTTCCAGTATGACTCAGCCCCCTGTGCATAATAGGGATAAATAGAACACTAATGATCGTCAGGCTGATGGTCCTCTATGGACAATAGGGATATTCAGTGCACTACCGATCTATTGTTAGGCTGAGGGTCCTCTTTCATATGTGAACAGTTTTTGATCGTCATTGTCAAACCTGTTTGTCCACCAGGCACAACTTATAAGTTTGAGTTCATCAGAAACTCCTCAGACTAAAGAAGTCTCTTGGAGGACAGACAAAACATTTCATTAAAAAAAAAACCTGTCCAGAGGACTTACTCATCTTTTTTTTCCTCAAATGAAAAAGTGAAATAATCTGCCAGTGCAATAAGGAAATTGCACTTGGTAAGACTTTATGAAATAAGAAAAAAAAATTCCAGGCTAACAAGATTAATAATCTCACACATTCTTCTCTTGCTTAGAATATCAGTCTCAAAACAAGACCAAAAAGGCTTTTTGGCTGGATATATGAGTGTATGACTTGGTTAAGGCCCTGTCACACTAGACAACTTATGACAACGTATGAAACATTTTTATGTCTAAATTGCTAATAAGTTATATATTTAATCAATTTGTTTGAATTACATTATGTACACACTGAAATGAAACGTCCTGTTGATTTTTCTCAGTTCCATCTTCTAAGTAGATGTCTTCAAAATATTCATAAGTTGGCATACGTTTTCTAGTGTGACAGGACCTTTTGATGGACAATGTTTGCAGTGTAGCTCATGTGTTCTGCATTGTGTTGTTGTCTTGTGTACAAAATAAGTGAGACAAAAAAAATCTGTAATTTTTCAGCTTAAAATTAAAGAAAAAAAACTTCTGAAGTGAAACACTTGACAGCCTGACAGCAGAAAATGTCTGCTGGAATAAAAATGAGTGTAAAAGATTTATACAGCTCATCAACACACCAGTCTTCATCAGAGTCAGGACAGGTAGGATCAGTGAAAAATGGCAGTTTGACCCAGCATCATGTGACAGATTAACATGACAAATCTGCAGTATTAGGGACAGAAATAAAATCATATTTTCCCTCACAGCAGACAACCTGGCAGTCCTTGTATTCCTGCCACAAACAGTAAGAAAATTGTAAATCTTTTGGCAGAAGTAAAGAAAAGTTATAATCCTCCTTGACAAAATGCACCGTTTTTTGTTGTACTTTTTAAGCTCTTTGTTGTGCTTTCTAAATCTCTTCTCAGAACTCTTTAAGTTGTAATGTAAATCTTTTTTTCCTGTTGCTTTTTAGATAATCCAATGACACAGAAATGTCTGGGAGAAGAACTGAATTTCAGATATGAAGATGTTTTGTTGTTCAGAAAGCTTAAAGTACTCTTTTGTATCTTACTTTATTGTCAACTACTTTGTTTTTTGTGCTGCCATTTTAGCCGATTTAGACTTCGTGCTGTAGAAAGGCAGATTATTTTCCTTAACAAAATACTGTATGTCTTTCTACAGAAAACCTCATTCCAGGAGCGAATCTGTTTGTCAGAAATGTGACACACAGCTGTCACCAAGAATTTTATAGAAAAAAACAAGAAAAGTACACAACAAATGCAAAGATAACTGAGGCTGACACTGTAGCAATCATCCTTTCTGTAAAACAAGGTTAGAGCCACCTCAAGTCGCTCACCATATGACGGTTTGTACTGTATAAATTTTTTAATGTGACATGACAGGAGAGTGAGCCGGTCATGATGCTGAGTGCTGGAATATTCCACGGGGTTGTTCTCCAGCTGAGGCTTTGCCCCCCTGTGTGAAAACACACAGCGAGCTTGGAGTGAGGTAAGGAGGCCGATGAATGATGCAAAATGGAAAAGAGGTCGACAGCCTCTTAACAGTTCCTTCTGCATGTATCATGTTAGCTGCTACATGTGTATTTACTTTAAAAAGGGGGCGAGTGCAAGCCTATCTCGCTCTCTGCTGGCCTGCACTCTCATCCCATCATCTGGCCCTTCAGCTGACTTCACTTAGCTCAGTGCAAAGAGGGGTCAGCGAGGAATCTGCCGTCTGGACCGTTCCCAGCTCCGCTTCCTGACTGCACCCTGTGGTTTTACCCTCAACAGTTGGTTTACCCGAGCTCAACCCCTCGGTCAGCAAAATGGACATTTCCTGTGCCGGTGTGAAGCCTGCACGTAGCTGGCAACAGTTCCTGCRCTCTGTTTGGTGACTGAACTGGGTGCTTTGTGGGAGGAAGTCTCACCATCAATTATAGATTGTGCTGACTGGGTGGGAAGGCCTTCCACCCCCACAAACACTTAAAGATGCCAGTGTTCATCTGTGATGTTGATGTAGAGGGCTCAAACTGAAGCTTCAAGGCTTCAAGAATTATGAAACCCTTCCTGAAAAATTACAGCTGGGAAAAAAAAGTCTTATCTAACAGTTTTATAGTCTTCTGAGATCTTTTTGATTTGATGAACGTTTTACTTTTTTTTTCTTAATCTAAATTCCATGTTTGATGTGTTTTTTTCCCAGCTACAAAAAATATCAGTTCATTTCAACTGTTCAACAAAAAAATACCCCAAATTTAATTACCTTTGCTAGATTTCAAAAAGTTACACCATTAAAGTATTTCGGTTCAACAGAACATTGATTTTTCTTTACAAAAGCAATAAAACACTTTTAAAAATCTGTTTTATCATTTCTAAATTAAATAAAAGCATTACTAAAAGGTTAGGAACAGTTAATATCTTATCTTCTGTAGCTGGCTCTATGAATGACTTCAGTTTGGAGAAAAACTGATTTAATTCAGATCTGACAGATCAGCTGACAGTCACCCGCTTCGGATGTTATCATTCATTAAATGTACGTTAATAGCCGTTGTCAGTCCCATAGAATGGCTTCAGACTGTCAGCTGGTTAGTATGAGGCATAAAGCCACTAAGGATTTTTATGCAATCTGGTTCATATGAGGCATAAAGCCACTAAGGTTAATTTTAGAGAAAATGATGTGGGCTACGATAAAGAAGACCTGACTCCGGCAGTAGCAGATTGTTGCATTCCAACGTATATGGCACTGGTAACCCACTAGAGAGCACTGTCTGGACAGTCTGAAGCCATTCTATGGGACTGATAACCACTAATAACATCCATTTAATGGACTGATAACATCTGAAACGGCTGTGACAGTTTGATTGTGGCCAGGAGCAAAGTGGATTGTTGCTGTCTTTAAACACCTCTAAACTCAAAGATTCAATAGCAGTTCACGTAAACACTATTTAATGCATCTTAACATTTCTGTCAATTTGGCATTAGACCGTTATTGATTCCGAATTTTCTGGTTATTTACAAGGACAAATAGCATCAGCAGCAGCTGAGTAGCCTCTACAGGGCAGCCTGGGGCACTTCACACAAGAATATCACTGTATTTCTGCTGGAATAAGCACCCAGTGCAAACCTCACTGTACGCGTAAAGGTTTAAATCTGTGTTTGGATGAACTAGTATGATATTTATGAGGATTGAGTTAAACAGCAGCCACTTTGGGCTTAGACCTACTTATCTTTACAAGCTGGTTTAAAGTTGGATTTGAAGTTTTGTTCTCCAAATTTCATCAACAGTGAGTTATTTATTGTTCATTGCCTTTCTGATATATCCTCAAAAGGTCTGAATGTTCCAGGCCTGAGACAATACAAAGTAAAACCTGACAGAAGCCCACTCTGACACTGACTGACTCTTACATCACTGTGCTCCTGTGTGTCCTGCTCAGTATGCTGCAGACTTTCAGGAAATGTGAGAAACTTGTTAAATGTTTTAGGTGGAAAACCTCATTTCATTGACAGCCAGAACTGAGAGACAGAGGCTAGTAGACTGAAAGGATAAAATAGTTCAAAACAGCTTTGTCCCGTTCTCAAAAACTATCGATTATATCTGTCCTCCGTGTCAGATCGGAGGTGGCACATTGGAACCTCTCTGCCTCGCTATTCAACTGTAGTCAATACGTAGAGAACAATGGCCAATTTCTTTCCAGCATCACTTTTTCTTCTCTTCATCACTACAAACGTCACTTCCTGTTTGTTACTTTTAAAGCTGAGAAGGAGGCTTTTCAAAACAGCAGCCTTTATTCTCCCAAATTCCTCAAGCAGGCAGAGTTGCATCATTTTCTCTTCCCAGCATCCTCTTTGTCTCACAGAGTTGCTGCCTCCTCATGTGAGGATCACATCCGTATTTTCCCTCACTTTTTACTGAAGGAGACTTGCAGCAAGTCTCCCATCTTATAAATTTGTTTTAAGGAAGTGTTTTATTTAGGGCATATAAACTAATTAGATACAGATTTAGAGCCATGGCCATTCTTAGCCCAGCCCTAACAAGGCCCTGAGGCTGAGGGAGCTGCAAGAAAATGTGTGAATTTACAGCAAAAATAAGCTTCTGAAATCTGCAGGTGCTTGCTGTGTATCAGCACCAGTGTTCACACTAACCGTAATGGTTAGATAATGTCTTCAGAGCAGAAAAAATAAGTGTGTGTGCGTAAATAAATGTGTGTGTTTGCCACATGAGACGTCTTGGCGAGAGGGAATAACTTCCTCCGTCTCATCATGTTAACAGGGTGAGGTTTGTTGTATCTCACAAACAAACCTCTGTGTTTCATTAGAGATCCTGTTTCTAACCCTCTTCTCTTGTCTCTGTTCTTCTCTCCCACCAGGGACACGTTCTCACGTTAGGTACGGAGCAACAAGCAGCGAGGAAGAATGAGAAGAGCTGCTTGTCAAATCAAGGAAACGGATGGCCACAGAAGACACGATCACCAATCTGGCGCCAGGACAAATTCAAATTGCCAATTTATACATGAAATATACAATGTGACCCAAAATTAATCTATTAATGTTGTTAAGGTTGAGACACATACTGCCAGTCAAGTGCCATATCCCAATCCTGCTACCACTCCTCCTTCGGTTTTCTCCGATTTCTTCATTTTAACACAGCTGAGAAAGTGAAACTCACTCATGTTGTATGTAAAAACAGTCAGAGCAACTGTTCCTTAAAACGTTACGAGGTAAAACAAGTTCTTGTTCCATTTCCAATGGCTCAAGCAGCGAGCACCGATGAAGACTGAATAAGYGAAAATCTTTGGCTGGCTCTCTCCAATGGATATTGCAGCAACATCCCAAATGGCTCAGAGTACAGGGCGGCTGAGGCGTAAGACGGCTGGAGGTTCTTCATCAGGGATCTTATCCACGGCCAGCTCCTTCCTGTGTTGGCTCGTCCTGCTGTCAGTGCTGCGTTTGCCAATGGTAACAGCTGACTGTTGGCTTATCGAAGGGGAGAAAGGCTTTGTGTGGCTGGCTATCTGCAGCATGAACCAGCCCCCCTTTGAGGCCATCCCCACCCATATGAACAGGTAAGAAAACAAACAAAAAGAAAAAGTAGCTTCAGTCAAACATCTACAGACCTTACACGTCTTTCCACAGCACTATAATTGATCTACGGCTGAACGAGAACAAGATACGGTCCGTCCATTACTCATCGCTGAGTCGCTTCGGAAACCTCACCTATCTGAACCTTACCAAGAACGATATCAGCTACGTGGAAGATGGAGCGTTCTCGGCACAGTTCAACCTGCAGGTAAGCGTCATCAAAAGTTATTAGTCTGTTAGAAAAATATCTTATGAACCAATTGAATAAACTAATAAAATCACTTTTCAAGCAAGAACAGAGAAAAAGAAAATGTAGTGCAGTTTGTTTGATCAGTTTTCAAATGCTTGCAGGGTGTTCATAACAGAGCAGCTGATGCAACACAGTGGGTAAAAAAGCTTCTATTTTAACAAAGCACATATTAAAAAAAGGGGGGAAATATTTTTAAAGACAAGACAAAAATAATTGCAAGGTGCCAATTTTTTTAAGAACCGTTTTAAATAAAAGATTTAAAATAATAATTTAAAACAATGATTCAGTGCCTCCATTCTTCTTTTATTATGTAAATAAAAGCAGAATGACTTCCAGAAATATCCAGGCAGAGTTTCACCATACCGAGTCATAATGAGCTGTCATGCTTACACGTCTACCCGAGCTGCCGGAGCGATGCCAGGAGGTAAAACGTGAACAAGAAAGATCTGAGTAAACACGGCGCAGCGTTGCGGCTTAGATCACCATGTGAAAAACTAGCTATACTGAAGCGTCAGCCGCTTGTTCTGTTTGTTTCCATCTTGTAGTGAGCAGCGTCCTGGCACAGAATGACTCTTCAGAGATTAGGATAATCCCACTTGTCTTTGTCTCCCCAGGTTCTCCAGATGGGCTTTAACAAATTGAGGAACCTGACAGAGGGGATGCTGCGAGGCCTGGGCAAGCTGCAGTATCTCTACCTGCAAGCCAACCTCATTGAGACTGTTTCACCCAACGCCTTCTGGGAGTGTCCCAACCTAGAGAACATAGACCTGTCCATGAACAGGTACTGTCTGAACCCACATCTGTGTGAGAGCATCAGGAAAACGTGCTGTAGCTGTGCTGAATGAAGGTTTAATTTTTAACAAACCAAATTATGTTAGGCACAAAGTAAATAAAACCAAGGCTAAAATATGTCATTAAATACAAAATACTTTTACATTTTTAAAGGAACAGTGTGTAGGATTTAGTCAATTCTTTTAGCCGAAATTGAGATAATCACTAATGACAATAATAAAAAACATGTCTAATCATTGCCGACAAAGACCTTGTTTTATTATTTTTACCTTATAAAAAGCTGTTTATATCTCCATGGTCGCGGGTCGCCACACAGGCAGCCACCATCTTGCACCGCCATCTTGTCTACGAAGGCTCATGAAGGACAAACTGCGGTGGCGGTGTCAAAAACGGTTTTAGTTGTAATATTATAAATGTAATATTTGTTGTCTCTACGTTTAYATGGACAAAAGTAATCGGATTAAACAGCCGTTCGGAATAAAACAGCGTCATGTAAACAGCGTCATGTAAACAGCCCGTTCCGATTATTCTGCTCCGATTGAGCTCGATCCGAATGAATTTTTAATCCGAATGAAAARGGTGGGTTATGCCGATTGATAATCGGAATGAGGTTCATGTAAACACTTAATCGGATCATCTTATTCTGACTGTAGAAAACTGACCTGTGTGCATGTCTGCTGACTTTCATTCACCTGGTGGGACAGCAGCGCTCCAGCTGCGCTGCACCGTGCAGAACTTTTCCTCCTCGCTCTCTTAACAGATAAAAAAGGAGGCAAACAGCAGAGACGTTGCTTTGCAAGAAATAAAAACAAAAAGCACGTATTGCTTCATCTGCAGGCTGCAGCTCAACCGAGGAGTAACGGCGTCTCTACAGTTATTAAAAGCTGACACAGGTCAGTCCTAAGCGCACAGAGGAGCTTTGTTTACGTTTGTAACACGGAAGTAGAGCTGAAAGTTTGCAACACTGCGCATGTCCGGACTTTTATTCTGAATAAAACTCCGGTGCATGTAAACAATTTTCATGGTCGGATTGTGTCCATGTAAACTGTACATTCGGATTATTTAATCTGAATACATTTCAATCCGATAAAAACATTTTGTGCATGTAAACATAGCTGGTATATTTTTACTTATTAAAGCTCATAATCTTACCACTTGAAACATCACTAGCCCTGAAGCTGCTGGTAGACATCGCGTTTGGAATTATCAAAGGTTTTTGACACCTGAGAGACACCGTGGCAACTCCTTTGCATTTGGAAGCGGGGGGTGGGGGTGGGGGGAGGACCAGGGAGGATGATTCAACCACTCAACCACTAGATGTCACTGAAAACAACAAATCCTACACACTGTGCCTTTAATCTGTGACCTTTTTAAATTATTACTATTAACACTGCTAATGTGACTTGAAGTGTTTAATGCTAGTTTTTTTCATATGTGAACATGTAAAGAATGTTAAATTATTATGTAGATAAAGAAAGCTACTGCTTTCCTTAATGATAAGGAAATTAATTACTGTTTATTTTGGTTTCTACTATCAGTTTTGGAAAAAAAGAAGAAAAAAAAACTAATGGAAACAATCCTGATTCAAATGTACTTTAATTTATTTACTGTTATCTAACCAGGCAAATCCCATTGAGATCACAGATCTCTTTTGCAAGGGTGGCCTGGGCCTGAATGCAACATTTTACATATTTTTGTGCCGTGGGAGAAACTAGAGTGCCTGGAGAAAACCCACGCATGCACAAGAAGAACATATGATCTCCGGACAGAAAGACCCCAGGTCCAACCTGGGGATCAAATCCAGGACCTTCTTGCTGTGAGACATCAGTGCTAACCACTGAGCTACAGTGCTCAGTGGTTTAACTTTTTAGACTTAAAAGATTATAAATATTTAATTGTACTCATTTCTAGATCAAAAATAGCAAGAGTCCTTATATTTGCAAATTGTTATATGATGGTAAATTGAAAAAAAAAGTATAAAATGTCTCTTGTAGGCACGTCGTATCTAAACAAAAAAAGTGAAGAAACTGAAGAGTTGTAAGCACTGGTGTCATCTTTCTAAAATCACCTGTTGCCATCTACATCATATCGACCATTGATTGCAGGCAGAAATTACCCAAATCAGATTTTTTTAAACCATGTGTGACCTAAAAAGGTGTATTTTCTACCTAAAATTCTCATTCTCTGTGCCCAACTTTAGGATCCAGGTTCTGGATGGGAATTTGTTCTCTGGGCTCTCCAAGTTGACCACCTGTGAACTTTACACCAACCCTTTCAGCTGTTCTTGTGAGCTCCTGGGTTTCCTGCGCTGGCTTTCAGCTTTCCCCAACAGGACCAGTGAGAGGATGGTGTGTGACACCCCTAAAGGTTTATCTGGATACAACTTAATGAGCCAGAATCCACTCATGTCCACACCGCGCAACGCTCTGTATGCACTCAACACTGCATGTGTAGACGACGGCAGTAGCGTGACACCTTTTTACGTGATCGACCCTACCCCCCAAATGCCAGACTTTGTCTCTCCCTGTGGATTGGATGACTGTGCTTCTGGGACCCCTCCTGATGAGATCATAAGCTCAAGCTCCATTTTCCCCGATGCCAAGCCAGTCATGACCGTAAAACAGATTTCACCTTCACTCTATGTGTTAACCGTTCAGATTCCTTACCCATACAAAAAAATGTACATCCTAATGCTTTATAACAACAGCTTCTTTACAGACATTCAAAATCTCAAGAAGGAAAAAGAAGACATTGAACTGAAGAACCTAAAACCAAACACTAACTACACATTCTGTGTGGCTTCCATACGAAACTCCCTGCGCTTCAACCACACCTGCCTCACCATCCCGACTCGCGGCAAAGCGGGGGTAGAGAAGGCGCCCAATCAGTCGTCCGCCACCCACTACATCATGACTATTTTAGGATGTCTGTTTGGCATGCTGCTCTTCCTTGGCCTTGTCGTTCACTGCCTGAGGAAAAAGAGGATCATGGAAGAGAAGGAGAGAAAGATGAACAGGATCCAGAGGACTCTGATAGAGCTCAAATATGGTGGAGAGGGAGATATAGAAGGAGGAAGTGGGGGATCTGTTTCACAAAAGCTTGCTRCAGGGGACAGCCTGCCCAGAATGCCCTACCTGCCCCAGGGCGGTGAGATAGATCCATACAAGCTGCAGGAAGTGATAGAAACACCAGGGCACAAGTCTGCCAAACTTAACTACATGGAGGTTAGAGGCTCTGGCATTGAAAAGGAAAGAGAACGGGAGAGAGAGAGGGAGATGTCACCACAAGCCAACCCACAGGGCTCAGTGGCAGAGATCTCCACCATCGCTAAAGAAGTTGATAAAGTTAACCAGATAATTAACAACTGTATAGACGCTCTCAAGTCTGAGTCCACGTCCTTTCAACAAGGAATCAAATCTCCCTCTGCGGGTGGAGGAGCTGTTTCAAATGAAGAGCCACAGCTTGTACTTCTATCTGAGCAAGGAGAAAGAGGAGGCGAGTTCCTTTCCCCGGTGTATAAAGGAGGACGAGGAGGGAGAGAAGAAAGGGGGAGGAATTACCATCACACGCTGCAACGACACCATAGTATGGAAGCGCCTCCAACTTCCAAAAGGCCAAGCACCTCCTCTTCTCCTGGCTCTGCCCGGAGCCCTCGCTCCTTCCGTTCAGAGGGAGGGTACCACTCCTCGGAGTCCCGGTACATCGAGAGAACCTCACCTGGGGAAAGAGGAGGTGGTGGTGAAAGAGAGGCCATTCGTACTGCTAACCCTGCTGCAGCCATCTTACGAGCTGAAGCCCAGCGAATACGCCAGTACAACGAACACCGCCACTCTTATCCCGGCTCCCAGCAGCACCTCCAGGAGCTGCAGCACCACCCGCAGATCCTGCAGGAGCTCCATCACCACCCAGGGGCCCGGAAACCCTCTGTGTTGGATCCCCTCACTCTCAGCAGACAGGCTAAGCAGCGCGAGCTAGCCTACTCCCAACTTTCACCACATTACCCGCTCTCGCCCCAGTACCACAACCTCAGCTACTGCTCCAGTCCTGAGGAAGACGAGGAGGAGGAGGGGCTCCTCTGCACCCCTACCCTCGGACTCTGGGAGAGGTTCAAACTGCACCGTAAGAGGCACCGGCAGGCCTCCTTGGAGGATGAAGGGTATGTGGCGGCTGGACACGCATTGAGACGAAAAGTTCAGTTTGCCAAGGATGAAGATCTTCATGACATACTTGACTACTGGAAGGGTGTGTCTGCCCAGCAGAAAGCTTAAATACATATTTGAAGACCCCAAATACCTTGAACATGGAACAGCAACACTAGATTCATTACATACTGACACAGCTACAAAGACATTTTTATTAAAGACCTGTAAATATGCACAATCGCACACAAGACCCACTGGACCACATTGCACATACATGTTTACACACAAACACACACTTTACACAAACTAAGCCTTTTTCCTCCCAGAATATGGATGAGGACCAAACAATTATATTACACAGAGTTAAAAAAAATACATAATTGAGACTGAGTTACTTTTTTGTAATGTAATGGAAATTATAGCTCAGACTTATGTAGCTATTTGTAAGTTTTGATTGAATAGAAATAGAATCAATATAAAGAATAGAAACCTTAAATGTTGTTGGAAAACCCATCCTGAAAGCAGATACGTCATCAAACATGGCTGCTGTAGGTGAACCTTCCCAAACACAGCAATCCTCAAAACAGGGACTGATCAAGAATTGCTTTGCTGGGGAGGTTTTTCCTCGTTCCACCATCCGTGGTGCAGGCAGATGAGCAGACATTTGAAAAAACATTTCTGCTATGTCTGAGACTAAAAACATCAAAACAACTCATTCTGGATGGGTCGCCAGACAACAGTAATATCTAACTGTGCTGAGATTACGTAGGTAGCTCTTACCGGAGAGTGAATATAATGTGCCAAATCAACCGAGGGGGTAGTAGAGCCCTACTGTGTACTAACTAATTCTCACCAMTGTTTTTAAATACAGAATTTAAAAAGTATATTATGTTAATATAATTCATTATTATTATTCTCATTACTGGTCTTCTTCTTATTCCTATGATCATTATAGTTTTATTACTTGACTATGGCATGGCTATATTGTGTGACCGTGTTTTTCCCCCCACTGTTTTTGAACCTCTTGACTGAGAAGTGCACAAAATGACAAGACAAACATTATTACAACAGACATTTGAGTCCTTTTCAACAAGAGGAATGTGCTCTCTCTTTTTTCTGAGCCAAAAACAAGTCGGCCTTTTCTCTTGGTAAACCTCTAACACATGTTTCTCATCCTCCTAAAGGGTAACGCTGTACAGATGACAGAAAAGTTCTATATTTGCCACAGAGGTGACTGTTTTGTTTGTACTACATGGTTTTTGAAATCTTTCAGACTTTTCAGAAATCGGAGTCCCATGTTAAGTGTCTACCTGCTTGCTTACACTGGTACGTTTTTGATTTTGAAATTGAACAAAAAAAAGTTCTTATCTTGATGAATGTCCAATTCCCAAAAGGGAAGCATACCTGCACTGTTCAAAATCATAAAACGACCTTTAGGGAACGAGCTAAAACTCTCAGCTTCCTTTTTGATAAAACTGTAGGTTCCACTGTGTTTTATGAACATTTCATTTTCTTCCCAAGATTTTAGCTATTCTTTATTTTATTTATTTTTTTGGTGGGGGGGGGGGACTCCTCTGGTTCCACTGTGGTGCCATAGTGCCAACTTGATAAATCACAAGTGTTTAACCTCTTCTGCTTCACATCAGTACATGTCAGTTTGCCAAACCGAACTACAATTTGCACAAAAAATAAAAAAATCCACCATCATTGGCTCACTGATCCCCTTCTATCCTCAAATCATTTTCTGAGACCAAAGTACTGTGGTAGTAAATTGACTCCTAACCCACACACACATCACCATAACCAGGACCATGCTATGGATGTTTTTCAGCTTGCGTCAGAAAATCATGGGCTTTTTGTTTAATAGTAGGATGGCAAACTTTGCTTCCTTGTGTGATGTATTTTGAAGGTCAAAATATCCCATTATAATCAAAGAAAATGGTTTATCACATGCTTAGAAAAATGTGTCAGGAGAACAAACCAAACTTGCCTTTTCATCATTGCCCAAAGAATGACCTAGAACAGAGGACTAAATGAATTGCAGCTAGGCCTGTCCTGATGTGCAATAAATCAATCACATGCTAAACTACAATGAGGTAGATAAATTTAAAAAGAGGATGAAAAGTTTAATTTGCCCGCTTGTTTGTTTCTTTGCGTCTCCCCCTTTTCTATAGCATAAAGAGGAGTGGACTCTGGTGTCAGGTAGTTGCCAGGTGCATGATCTCATAACCTCTGCAACACGAGGGCCCCATGAACAGGTGTTTAGCTAGAGGGTAGTTTTCCAACACTTCAAGGCTTGGTCAAGGAACTGTGATGAACTTTGGGTTAGCCAAGAGTATTTTTTTACAGGACATAAATTTTGGAAACTTCTTAAATAGCACGCGGGCGACTGCAATTATTTTACGAAGCGAGAGGAAGACGCAAAAAGAATGAATTGTGCTGGCTTGGATAGAGGAGGTGGGTAGCAATGTTACAGCTTCACCAGCTGTTGTGTGTTGTTTCCACAAACTTCGCTCATGTTCCGTCCATAAATTTACATAAATTTTGTACAGGACAGTAAATTTTGTAAGCAGCATGAGGGAGACCACAGTTTGTTCATGACGCCAGAGGAAGAATAGAGGAGGTGGGAAGTGATTTTACAGCTAAAGCAGCTGTTGTGTGTTGTTCTTCCGATCTCTGGTCAGTCCCAAAGAGTTTTATTTTATTTTTTTACATAGGCCTACACAATTTCATAAACTTCCATAAGCTTCATTAGTGGGGGTGGGGATGGCTTCATTTTATTAGTTTATAAAGGTCTCAGAACAATATTATTGTTTATCGCAATCGTTTCTGAGACATTTTAATGTTCAGCAAAATTTGTTTTGCAGCTTGAAGCTATATATCATATAGAGACACATCTTTGGGAAAACTTTGTAAAGAGGTGAAAAAGTAACATACTATATCTTCATGTAGAGAATTTTTTTTATTTTTTTTATTTTTTTTTTGGAGGGAAAATCCTGTGTACCATCAAAACCAAGAGTGTAGACTTTGTTAAAACTTAGCCTGCATGACCGCTGCACCTGTTACATTAATAAACTCTCATATTTCAAAGGAGATGAGTTACAAAGTTATGAAGACTTCAAAGCATGCAGGCAGCTGACTCAAGGATAGTTACCCTACTGTACACCCAGCTGTCCAGAAGGTACTGAAGTTTCCCCAACACAGGCAAGATGACTTGAGTGTGTGCTTAATTACACTAGACTCAATTAGGGGCTTGTAAGGAGATTTAATGTGAAAGTATTATTGTAATGTGTCGCTATAATGCAAAGTGTTATTTAATCTACCCTACTTGTGTTGAAGATAGAAAGGCTATGTAGAGGCAACGCCATCTTTGGGTTCTATATGAGGATTAACCTCTTGCATACCCATCGAGTGCTGAGAGTTGTAAACAGACTTGTGCTTTCGCAGGGGTTTGAGTCAAGTGGCCACTGTTAAAACTAGAGAGAGAGAGAGATTTGCCAAGAACAGATTGGAGGAAATTAAACAAAAGACAGCAAACCCTTGAAACCATGCAGCTGCCAAAATCCATTACAATCCCTGTTATGGATTGTTCTTTGTGAAATGATGAAATGACATTCTTAATTTTTCATCTAGGAAGTTTTTATTCTGTTGTTCAGTAAAAAAATAACCATTTTGCTGATTTTAGTGGGAAATTAAATATTTTTAGAATAAAATACAAATGTTTACCTCTCATGAGCAGGTAAACAGAGGTTACATGATTGTCTAATGTATGCCGGAGGGGCTGCATGGACCCACCATCACACAGTCACTACATTAGCACACACCCACTCATGCAATCATGTTCATACAAAGAGATGAATGTATTCTTTGATAAGTTATCTCTGTTTTGCAGCTGGTTTCTGATGTACGAGCAGAGAGGTCTTTGTTTTCGACTTGTTTTCTCTTTAGAGAACAGCATTCAGATTGCTAAAAGTGCTTCAGAACCGGAGATAAATAAAATAATAATTGGCTTTTCTACTAAATTAATTGACCAAATTAAAATCAACAAAAAAAAACAGCTTGTGACAAAAGACCAAGCAGTCACTGCAGCTGTTTTTGTTGAAGTATTGATGAAATTTTATGTGAAAAGTGTAATTAGTATCACGTGTTTGGTGAGAAGATGCTGTGTGTAATATATAAAAAATATCTGCAGGATTTAGGCACTGGGAGAAAAATAGACATGGCCATGTGTTATACTGTTGAATAATCTACAGAAACTTTGCTTCCTCATAAATAAGAAGACTGTAAACCAGGGATGGAGTCAAGAAAAATTAAATTAAGCAGATTTTGCAGCTAACAAATCCTGTAGTATTCAGATTATTGACTATGATTTGAATGTTTGAATAAACATTCAGAGCAAATTGCTCTCACTTTGCTTTTTGGTATGTAACAGAATTGACTCCAACCTTGAACACAACAGAACAACAGAGCAGGCAAACAATAAAATGTTCATTGCTGTGCTGAAACACTGTAAAATAATATAGTTATCTGTTTAAATAAGTCCAGAATGCTCAAGTCATTAAATCCTGGTTAAAGCCATAATCATGGGTTAGTAAAATCCCCATTGTTTGTAGCACTGCAGAGCACATTTGTTGTGTAGATAAAAAAGGTTGTTTTATTATTATTATTATTTCTCTTTAGTCTGCAGCAGCTATGACGGTTTCTCTAACGATCCAACCATTCAGTAAGAAAACCTTTGAGCTGTGCTTGGTTGTGCATTAAACGCCCCAGATTGTGGCTTTAACTAAACAACGGCCTTAAAACATTTGRTTTCTTTCATCTTTTTAACTTTAGCGTTGATTTTAAAGCTAAAACAGAAACAAGAAAACTACTTTCCTGACGGCAATTTTATAGTTGCTTGATTCTTAAGCCTCACTTGAGCATTCTCTGAGTAAAGGTTATATAAATGTAGCGATGTATTAAATTATGACTTTTGCTTTTTTTTTTCCTTTTTTTTTAAATTCTGTTCATGAACAGAATCAGCCTGAATTTGTCTTGTGTCAGAGAGTAGCATCCAGAACAATCCACCAACAAGAAGGTGGGTGAAGTAACCAGTCTACAGTGACCACAATCAGCAGTGCTATTCTTTGAGCCTTGATGAAGAAAAGCTGTCTTTGAAACAGCAGTGCTCAGAAAGTGGAAACAAACTGAGGGACTATTGACGAGACGGCCGTGACAATGGAGCATGCTGCAAGGAACACCTCAGTGGAAGCTTGTGTTATATTTCTTCTATCAAATGACTCAGGAGCGAGAAAAGAAGAGGGAGCTCAAAGAGAGGAAAAAAATGCTCTGCCATTGGATCTCTCAGAGGCTTTCTTTTATTTCTTGTTGAAAACTTAAAATGAGCACAATAAAATAGCCTTCCTTAACACGGTTTTCTTTCCTGGAGAAATCACGTGTATGATCAAAAGTTGTACTCATCCCACACTTCACCGAGGTTTGGTTTTTACTCTGGAGAAAATGTTTACAGAAGCTTTTCCACATTACAAAATAATCAAGTAGATCCATTGGTGTTATTTCTTACGATTTTAAAAGCCTTAATTTTAACAAARTAGTGGGGAATTGTTGTTTGTGGTGCTTAGTGTTGAAAAATTCAACAAAAAAATCGATTTTTATTATACTACTTTGAATACTTCAGTCTATCCATAGCGTTCAGTGTGCAATCAATTTAACCTTGTCTTAATAATCAGTATTGATGGTGAAGTCCATGAATTAGTACAGACTGTGCTTCAGGAAGAAATTTGTCAAGCAACTGGATAAAGACTAGACTTTGTAGGAGTTTTGAACTTGAAATGAAAAGAAAAAAAACTCTTCAGTCTGATGGCATTCTGCTTGCAAAGGAATTTGATTTATTCTGCCAAGAATGGGTCTCATTTCAACTCAATTTCCATTTTRCTGCCCTGAATCTGTTTAAAAGTGAAATCATATCATGCTCATATTCTCTTTAGAACTTTAACAATGTGGTACTTGTTTAGTCACAGCAAGAAAAGGAAGGAAAACCAAAAAAAATTGATAAAAAAATATTTCAAGTAAAATCCTAATCTATGATCTAGATAGACAGATTAGAATCAGGGGTGTCAATCTCATTTTCACAGAGGGCCACATGAACGTTACTGTTGCTCTCAAAGGGCTAGTTATGATCAAATTTGACTAAACGCGAAACAAGACGTTGTCTTATTGCAACATCTGAGCACCACTGCTGTAGTTTATGGTCAATGCTGGCTTTAAAGCAGCATACATTTATTTTAAGGTATTCACATCAGGGGTTGAAGCCAGAGGGGG
>NW_013953418.1:51227-69745 GCF_001266775.1 Austrofundulus limnaeus
CCAATTATTTTATTACACTTTAAATTGATTTCTGAAGTGCAGTGGTTCCCAAACCTTTCAGCTTTTGACCCACAAAATCACAGTAGCAGAGACCTGTGCCCACAACTATTTTTGGATGATAAACATTTGTATCAGGTCAACTAAACATGGGCATAGTAACAATATTTATTATTCTACATTTATGCATTTTAGGAAACTAAGGCAAAAATGTAATTAATTTACAAAATCTTTTCAGGACCCACCTTGATGTTTCAGGACCCCACTTTGGGTCCCGACCCCAACTTTGGGAACCACTGCACTACAGGTCCTTGAAATYCAGYTTACAAACCATAGATATAGATTTATAGATAATGTGAACTGGATGCATACACAGGATTTAGATGAACTTAAAAGACAGTGATAATAAAAATTTTGATTATAATGTGGAGTTGTGCAAAAAAAAGAAAGATTCTTATTTCTAAAATATTATTACAGAAATCCTAAAAATATTCAAATCAAAGCAACTGGGCTTTTATTCTGGAGCTGAAGACGTTTCTCTTCCCATTTAAGGAGGTTTTTCAATTAAAAGACTGGAGAGTGGGAAACGTTTAAAGATTGGAACTTCACATTCTTCAATTTTTGAATGAAAAAAGCTCCACAGATACGAAGAGAAACAGCTTCTGTGGTGAAATGGAGTAGAGAAGAAGTCGTCCAGGGTGCCCCACTCTAAAGCCCAGAATCCTCAACAAAGAAAACTGGTTAAAAAATACTCAAAAAAATCATATCATAGCTGCTGCTGTGTTTTTTTGTTGCTTTGATCTTGACAATGACAGCTCCTAAAAGAATTACATGTTGTAGATAATGCTGACCGTGGTGGGGGTGGGACCTGATAGGGTTAGGGTATTTAAATTTTGCAGAGCAAACAAGTTTTATCAACAGTAAATCACCTGCCATGTCACTATAGGATTAAAGCCTTCTCTGTGGTTTTATCTGTAATGTTCCGGAGAGTTTTGCTTTCGCCTGGTTTGCATGTGAACTTAGCATCCCTGAGGCATGAATCAAAAGGTGTTTCTCATCATGTGCTATACGTTTGAGGTGTTCTCTTAAATGTTCTCAGACGCTGTTTCATGTTGCAGAACAGGTTTTCTAGGTTGTTCTGAATTTATTAAACACACACACACACACACACACACACACACACACACACACACACACACACACNCACACACACACACACACACACACACACACACACACACACACACACACAAACATGAAAGAAAATAATATTTAGACAGGTAATCTCATTTGCAAGAGGGACTTGTTACACTCCCACATAACATTAGTTACACAAAGATTCTAAAACATATTGGCAAATGTGTAAAATGTGCTTAAAATGTCTCAGTGGGGTCAGACTGGACAGTTTCAGTTCTTGCTGCAGGAAGTTGGAGCAAACTGGGAGAAGTCCTCTTTTCCAAGTTCTAAACTAAGGGGACACTGAAAGAAATAAAACCCTGGGAGCGCAGACTATAACTGTACGGTCTTTGTGACATCTTGGGATGTAAATAAGGAGGCAGCAGATCAAGTATCGATACGTAAGTGCTTGTTAAAAAGTTCCAATGTTTCAGAATGTGCAGTTAATGAGTACAATATAATGTACTGTAAATACACGCTAGTGTACATTGGCATACTATTTAATTTATGCACTGGCCCATACAGTAATGCTAAATAAAAAAAATAAGTAAAATAAACATACAAATATTTTTCACAACTTTAAGTGCTTGGATTTCAATCAAGTGATTGTTTAAACACTTGACATATTCCACTTGTATCACTTAGTTTACAGTGCTAATGTCCAGAGTCATATTTCATCCATCCATCCATAATCTTTACCAGCTTCTTCCTTTCTGGGTCACGGGGCAATAATACTTCAGTATAATGAATTTCCATACTTAACCATGACAAATTAGCAATCCCATCCTTGTATGTGTTTTTTTTTAATCATGTTGAGATAAAGGCACAGGTATAACACACAGGGAGTATACATGCCATATCCTTCATCAAGGGAGGTCACTACTGCATTTGGACCTGTTACTCTTGACCCAATATCATATAAATTATACTCTTCTCTGATTAGTTTCATCTGTTTTGAGTTAATGTGTATCTAACCCCAGCACGTGCTGTGCAGAAATATCCTGGTACATTTTGAAATTTGGAAAAAGTTGGAATAATATTTGTTTAAAAAAAGCTAAATCTATCCACGATAAAACTTTTTTTTTTCATTTGAGCAGGGTCGTGTTGGATTGTTATAGAAGCTTCAAAACTAATTTTAGTGTTACATTTGATCTCCAAATCTTAAAAAAAAAACAGTTTCAAAATGTGTTTTCAGTTTCAAGTATTTGTTTTTTAAACTGCCCTCTAGTTGCCTGCATTTTTTTATACAACCCACTTTTTGAGTCAATCAGCTTAACAGGTTTGTTCCAGACCATAAACAAAATGTGGGGAAATCCCTCAGCTTCAACGCACAGGAAAAAATAAAAGCTAGTGTTGCCTGTTTGTTGTGTGCTGGAATCTACGTCTGATGACAAACACGTAACACCAAAAAAAAAAAGGAAAATAAAAAAGGAACTATTAGCAGAACACGCAGAGTAACCTCTGTGTGACAACGAGTGTCTAAGGAGTGTGATGCAACGTCTTTGTTTGCTTCCCTCTGCTGACCTGACTATGAGATTTAATAACCGTGTTGTACAAGAACAATAAACAGGTGAAAAAAAAATCACCACCTATGATGGTGATTTAACCTGTTATAACACTGACAGTGTACCCAGAAATGCTGCGTTAAAATGTAAATGATTTAAAGTTGATTTTTATGACTTTGCTTAGCTTTTATAAGCAGCTCATACCAATCTACAGTAATTTATAACTCGACATTGGTCAGATGTCTTTTAAATCACACACACAAAAAGTACTTAGTGATAGAATGCAAAGATGTGCAGCATTGCTAATTGTAGTTAGACTAGTTAATGACAACTAGTACAGATTGTGTGAGTTGCAGTAAATTGTGATGTCATTCCCAGATGTGGTTTCCAACTTCCCAGGTAAATCAATCGCAGCTTTCGACTTCATTTCTCCAAACTGAGGTCATTCAAGAGCTACTTATTTAAATCAGGTCAGATATTAGTTGAGTATTAGTTGTGATATGGTGTTGAAGTTAAGTCGGAACATCAACAAACACTTTAGTCGGAAACAAACTGGTAGAAGTGAAAATAAATGTAAAGTTTATCACTTTTTTTGTTTTGGTTTGGTTTATTTTACATGTAAAGCAAAAGTGGATTCTGGTTTTGGTAAAATATCCAGTTAGAATTCCTATGCTTTCTAGCCTTTCTAGCTCATGTTTCTTATTTGCAATTCAAAAATTACAGCTTCAGTGTACAAATAGATCCCATTGTATCTATTCTGAGCAAACTGAGAAGCTAACTAATCTGAATGTGGCCAAAACCAAAGTGGATTGTTGTCACCTTAAAACAAGGCCAATTCAAAATAAATAAATAAATAAATAAAATTTGATAGTGGGTTATGCAAACACAATTTTATAAAACTTCACTCTGCTGTCAGTTACGTTACATGGATATTTACATACAACTTGATGGTTATTTGCATGCACAAAGGTCATGCCATGTTTTGTCTTGTGAAACATTTACTACTGAATAAACACATATAAATCTTAGTCATAAACACAGATATTATTTGGTAATATATCATCATAAAACAAAAATTCTGGCTGTATTTTTGGAACAACAKTAGCTCCACTATTTACCCAAAATATAACTTAAATGAGCTGGTGATCACAGTTATTAAAACAAAAAGATAAATGTTCTACTACAATCTGAATTTAAGGCTCTACTGGACCAGAATCATGCAGAAGCTCATGGCTTTTTTTTAAAACGTAATGCCATTTTCATACATTATACTAAATATTTTCTCACACATCTTTCGGTCTAACTTCATGAGGGAGTCCTGTTTGATTCCATCAGCATTTTAATACCATAAGAACTCCGAAGCCACATCAGCCTCAGTGGTGCCTTCTCTGTGGTACACGCAATGATAACAAACCACAGAYACACCCTACACTTTGATTTCCAGCAACCAAAACATCACAAGTAAAAACATCTGACTGAGACKTTGCTATCAAAAAGTCTATTTCATTTGAAATAAACCCAAATAGATTTGAACCAGTTGGCCTACAGCTGAACATGTGGTTTTGTGCAAAAACAGAAGCTTACAGTAGTTCGTCTTTAATTAGCGCTGACGAGAACAAGGACGATCAGCATCCAAAATTACCTTGTATTTTGCAAACCGCTCCCACTTTGACACAGAGCAGCCAATGRGAAGAGGAAGGAGGGCGGGTGTGTGAACAGTATAAGAGGCAACAGGTGGAGTGAAGCATCATACAGGTGAGCATTCAGAGTCTCACATCATCACTTTCCACTGCCTGAGGATACTACAGCTGACTTAAAAGGTACATWTATCTGAGTTTTTTGTTKKTKTKTTTTTATTTGCGTATAATCAATTCTGAGAAGTTAAGAAAAAAAGTGCATGACAGCATCTTTCACTTCTCTGTTCAAGTTTTGTTTTATTTGTGGTGTCTGATGAGAATCTTTTCTCTCTCTCTCCAGATTGGGCTTAAGGCATGTTGACAGAAATGGATACGGTGAGTTTGACGCATATTTTGTTACAGATTTATTTCTTTTATTGCTGCTAGAGTCTAAAATAGCACCTATCTGTAGCAGAAGTGTAAACAGCGAGGGCTCGCGGCCGTTGGTGGGAGCAGGGGCTAAGCCACACACACCGGTGGTAGCTGAATGTTATCTACGCTAATAAAAACACAAACACTTGCATAAATTTGCCAGTCAAAACTAAAACACACCATCTCAGTGTTGTAAACTGGCTTTGCTCCAAGTCACAAACAGTGTGGGACACAGTGCAAAATAGATATCTCACAGTTTGGAGCTATTATTATCAGTTTTTATCCAGGTTTATTTCAGCAGGGACCAAACATGGAACAATGCTATATACTGTGTGTGTGTGTGTGTGTATATATATATATATACATATATTAAAAAAGCAGCACTGTCCTGTACATGGTCCCTTCTAGCAAATGGTCTTTTTGTTGATCAATGTCCTAATATATGAATTATGAATTACATTAGATGAGTTATCTTTTTAAAAACTCCAGGCTAATTTTAAAGTCCCTGAAAATAGATTTTAAGGACATAATAAACATGTTTAGTCTGATCTCAGGCAATGGCTGACAAAAATAACTTCTATCATGCAAAATGTTTACCACTGTGTGTGTAAAAAAAAAAGATTAGATAACTGAGTGTGTCCGATGTCTGCACCTCTGTCTTTGTCAGATGTCTTATGTCACTGAGATCAAGCTGAATGGAGGCCGGGGGTGCTGGAGTGGAGTTGCTCCTTCCTCCTGCCCCGAGGTTGACCTGGAGGTCATTGAGGAATACCTGCAGGAGCATTCCCTGGAGGTCCAGCCTGCTCACATGCCCATGACCACAATGGGCCAACAAACGCACACACACTCCCACCGAGATACCAGGATCATAGGTTAGCTTGATGATGGTGGTGGTGGAGGTCTGTGTGGAGTGTCACAGTGTTTCCCTGAATCTGACTGGATCCTGTGTCTTGCTTCCCACAGAAAATAGCTGGTCAGGTCAGCATGCATATAAGTGGCATTGCGGTTCTCACACTCCTAACAAGGAATACAAAGAGCTAGCGTCGCATCCGGCCTGGCTGAGTCCTCACAACAACCAGTGGGTGAGTACACAACTTTAAAATTTAAGCAAATATATTGATTTCATATGAAAACTAAATGATGTGACAGCCATGCAATTGTTTCTTTTCCTTCAGGAACACATTGCATACCCCTATGAAGTTCCTGTATATATCGACTCSGATTCACAGTCGAGCAGTTCCCAGTATCAGGATTACCAAGATTCACCATCACCGTCGTCTGACAGAGAAGACAGRAAAGACAGAAACTTGCCTCTTGTCCCACTGTCAGGTATAATAATATAATAGAGCAATCAGTTTATTTCAACATGTTCATTGCAGTACAAACAACAAGGTGTTATCTCGAGCTGAGCTTCTTCTTTTTCATTTTTATTCTGCCCCCTTCCTCTTTAACAGGAAAGAGGAAAGAACGCCTGTTCCAATTCCTGTTCGAGATGCTTCAAACACCATCGATGAGAAGCTGCATCTGGTGGGTTCAGTCCTCGTCTGGAACTTTTCAGTTCTCCTCTCAGAACAAGGAGAGCCTGGCCCAGCTGTGGGGCAAAAGGAAGGGGAACCGCAAGACCATGACCTATCAAAAGATGGCCCGGGCCCTGAGGAACTACTCRCGCACCGGCGAGATTCACAAGGTGAAAAGGAAACTCACCTACCGCTTTGACGAGAAGACGCTGAGAGGTCTACAAGGAGAGACTAATTCTTTGTAGGGTGAAAATGGGCATCCACATAGAAACAGAATGAGCACAAAGATTTTAAAAAATCACCTAATGTCCTTCCTGCTGATTCTGACTCTGAGGAACTATTTAATGAGAAATAAATACTAAGTATTTGAAATGCCAAAGCTGTCTGCGGAACCTTAGTGGACACAGGACAAAGTAGGAAATGATGAAGTTTATAAATGTGAATTTTTGTAACAGACTGTGTGTCAGAGATCAACTGGCATTCACCAAGTAAATCTGAAAGATTATCACGTCTACTTTATAAGTAGAATTTAACTCCTTCTCAGAGTTAATGTGTTTTTACTTTTTTATGTGTGACTCTGTTGCAGATGATCAGCAGATGAAATATATGATATGATCATTTTAAATAAAACTTAGGCTGTGTAAACATTCTCTGTTGGTTTCAAATTATCTTTTTTTTTGCAAAGATAAAATAAAAGAAAACCCGGGCCCTCTTTCCATATCTATGTGGATGAACAAAGACACATTATGTACTGCATGTCATGCAGACAAAAACAAATGTGCTTGAAGCGAGGCTACAAACACAGACCTACTGTACACACAAACACACACACACACCAACACCTGAAAGCAAAGCAAAAAATTGTATGCAAAGTAAGGGTGCATTTAAAAAAACATCACAAACAGACCTGTTAATCAGTAATGTCAAGAAAGTCCCTCCTTCACAAACACAAACATGAATAAAGTTTAGATGCCAAGTTTCACTTTTTTACGACGTTGCTTCATTTCCATAGTTAAATAATGGGGTCCTAGACTGTAGCTGCTGAACACTAAATCACACAGAAGCACTGTTGTCTACAAACATATTGACTTATTATGTTATGTTTGTGTACATTTTGAAAATAATATACAATATAGACATAAATTTGCATTAAAAAGTAGTAAAAGAATAATTTGGTCTTGCATTCATTCACTCAATGACTAATTTTAGGTAGGCTTTAAAGGTACTAGTACTTTCCATGATTACATTTTATGCTTTCATGGATAAAGAATGTAGAATTTTGGATTTTTGTACAAATATTATAATTGCTTAGAAAAGTAAAGTTTACTGAATATAAATGCCTATTTTGGGGGGGGGGGGGGGGGGGGGTCCAATCCCGGTCCTGGAGAGTCAAATCCTGCATGTTGTGCTCGTTTCCCTTCTCCAACACACCTGATTCAGTGACAGGAACGCCTCTTCAATTCTGCAGGAACCTGTTAATCAGGCATTCATTCAAATCAGGTGTGTTGGAGCCAAAAAAGCATTAAAACTAGCACTGATTTCCTTCATTTTGGCAAGATCGGAGATTGGCCGATACTTGGATAACATCGGTGGAAAAGAACTTCTCATCTACCTCCATGTAGGTAATGTCCAGTTAAAACAAGTTTGTATTGGTTGTTTAATGTTTTCCAATAAAACAAGATTGAAACATTGAAGGTGTATTGTGAGCGTATAACATCTCAGCTATTTAAAAAAAATCTGTATCGGATAAAATCGGAATCGGCAGGTCGGACTTTTTAAAGTTGGTGATCGGCCAAAAGAACAGCAATCGGTGCACCCCTATCTAAAACGTCAAACTCAAGACCTGCTTCATCCACCCCACCCCAAATTGTTACTTTAATACTTTTTATATCAATAGTAAACTTTAAATTTATGATTCAATGCAAACAAATTGAGAAGGTGAAAGACAATAATGCTTATCTTGTCCCTGAGCTGTTGGCTTTACGTAACTGTGGCCCCCCTGAGTAATTTAATTGAATAGCCCTGTATTGATGTCTCAGAATAAGCTGCTTCAAAGCCAGCATTGACCATAAACTACATCAGAGGGTCCAGTGGTGCAGTATGGCAGCCCCGCCTCTATCAGTTTGCCCCTGGGCAGCTGTGGCTACAATGTAACTTACTCAGGCTTCCTGTCCTTAAAAAGTCTTAAAAGTCATTGAATTCATCAGTCCAAAAATAAGGCCTTAATTAGCCTTAAAATTAATCTTTCAGAAGTCTTAAAAATGTTGACACATTGCAAATAGGATTATTGTAATTGATCTCAAATATTAAAATAATTGGTAAAAATATTTTTAAAATATTCACATGCTGACATTCCCCTTTGACATCACTTCCTGTTATTTCACATGCAAATATCTCAATCGTTCATTTGAGCAATGTGAAATTTGTTTTGTAATATGTTAATGATGTCTTTCCAAAAATGCACTCACTTCTTACAAAAAATTGATGTCACAGGCACTTAAAGGTTTCATCTACAGCAAATTATRGTTAAGACCCCACTGTGGATCMTAAAACTCCAAATTTTGGGTCATTAGAGAATTTCCTGAAATTAAATTAAGTTTAAAACTGACTGCTAAGACCGTTTCTGCTATAAATGGATTAAAAACAATTGGTCTATTAGCAATATTTGAATAATTCAACCAAAAGTATTTTGATTCATGAGTTTCTGCCAGTTTTATTTTTTTTTCATTTGTGTTTATTATGAAATTGGTCTTACATTTAACTTCAGTTGGCATTAAAAAAGTCTTAAAAAGTCAAATTTAACTTGCTTTAAACTGTGGGAACCCTGTTACTATCATCAATGTGTGAATGTGCGGGTGAATGGATGATGCATGCAAAATTGTAAAGCATCTTTAAGGGTCTCAAAAAGCGCTGTATAAGATTAATGCATTATTACTATTATAATTATCTCCCATAATGCATGTTGATCATGCATGGGAATTCCCTGTTAGAAAGTGGGAGAGTTCAGAATAATGGTAGCAAACTTCAGCTCAAGAGTGAGTAAAACTCTTACTTTTACTTTCAATAGTATTTCTGTCTTGTTTACTTCACATTTAGTCAGTTGTACACATACTTTTCTCAAGAAGCTGTTGAAACCCTGATTCTGTACAGAAAATACCATGTAGAGCTCAGTTGTTAGTGGTGTTCAGGTGAGATGAGGAATGTGACGTTTTGTGTTTAGTCAAAGTTAAACAGAAATCGTCAAAAGTTAATTACAACTGGCCTTTTGAGGGCAACCATACCACCTCAGTGAAAATTTGACACCCCTGCTCTAAAACATGACGCACACAGGACCGCCCACTCCTGGCCTGCTCAGTTGATCCTCATAGCTGAGCACTTTAAATTGTCTGCAGTGATGGGAGTTGGGTGATCTACACTCTGCTGTAGATGCAAACTACTAACTTGTTGCCTTGGAAACATGTTGGTGATGTATCTGGGACCTACTTTTTGCTTCTTGGTTTCCTTGGCAGCAGTTGACTTTTAGTGGGTGTAGCTTCATTGCCCTTCGCTGTGCTGTTAGGTGAGCCTGACCCCTGACCTGTGCTTGTTTCTCAGCTGCATTGTGCTCATGCTGGCCTCTGGAGTCCCTGCTCACTATCGCTGTGAACTGATACCTGTGACAACGCAAACCTGAGGTCAGACCTGTAAAACGTCATAATCAACATGCAGTGTTGTATAAAGTACCACAAAGTGATACTTGAGTAAAAGTACAAGTATCTTACCAAAAAAATTACTTTGGTAAAAGTTAAAGTCTCCTTTAGGAATATTACTTGAGTAAAAGTCTTAAAAAGAATCTGATATTTTTTGTACTTACGTATTAAAAGTAAAAAGTATTGAATTAAAATGAGCAACTAGATGTTCTGTGACATTTATTAGGTGACCTCCCTCCAAAAATAATGCAGAAATGACTATATTGTATTAAAAATAATTAATTTGTTAAATTTAGGATGCACTAGTCCAGCTGTTTAAGTCCTATACATCAAGGCTGCCCAAACCTTTTCTCCAAAATTAAAATGAAGGCTGCGGGCCAATTGCAATCATAATTCATGAAATACAAATACTTCAAGTACAGTCCTTTTTTATTTTAATGATTATGTCCTGCTGGAGTGTGACATGATTTGTTTGTGTACAAACTAATTTTATATATTTATACTTCTCATTCAACCACAGTTAAATTCACTCTATCTAGGAGGCACAATTTATATGGATAGTATTTATTTTTTACAATAACAAGCTGGAATAAAAACAAGCAAAATGAAATAAAAGTAACGACTTTCTACTTTGTGCCTTTTTTTAAAWGTAAGTAGAACAGATAATTGTGAGAAAATGTAAGAAGTAGAAGCAAAAAGTAGGCTGAAAAATAATTACTCAAAGTACAGATACCCAAAAATTCTACTTAAGTACAGTAACAAAGTATTCGTACTTAGTTACTTTACAACTCTGTCAACATGTTATAAATATGTAGAAATAATTTTGTTCAATTTCACTGATGGAGGTGAGCATGCTGAGCTGTGTCTGCAGAAAGATTTCCCATTTACTTCACGTGTTTGAATAATTAGCTCCTTTCCCGCCAAATCTGCCACTTCTTTCTTCTCTTTCTCACGCATGACGGCTCTGTACAAACCTGCAGCGACGTCTGAAGGACAGCTGCCCCCGAGTGAAGACCCCTCTTCTCCGGGAGAGATGGCTGGCCTGCTCCTTGGCTCCACTTCTCATTTTGCATGCTGCTGGATACCTCTGCGCCTTATGAACCGTCTTCTGTTGTTCCAGGGTCCTYGAGTGACGACTCAGGGAACACCTGACACAGGCAGGTCCCTGGTGCTTTTTCTACTTGCTTCTTCTTATTCAAAAAAAGTTCTACTAGGACTTTAACATGTGTTTTGTCATTTGCGCACCTGCAGATAGGAGAAGCATTTACAGTGACTTAATAATAACAGTGACAAATATATTTTTATGTCTCATGCTATCTCAAGTCAGTCCAGTTGTCTGTTTATTGTGTTCCAAAAACCAAGACATAAGACTCCACTAGATGGTGCCATACATTAACAAACTCAATAGCTGCTGCTCTATCAGGCCTGAGCTGCATGTGTGACAATTTCAAATTGTAATTCAGTGACATCTTGGACAAGGGTGTAACTTTATTGGGATGTACAGATTTTAAAACACAACAAYACACAAAAAAAATTTTCATTAGGTAAACTCTGATCCTTCAAAGGTGCCGTTGATGCTCCTGCTCTTTAACGTGAGTCAACATGTCGAGGTAAATATCCACTGTCCAGTAAGCTCCTCAGGGAAGGCAATAGACTGTATAGTTATCACCTGAGCAGGGTGCAGTCCCACCCACCAAACTATACAACCTACTACCTCACCCTGACAGAACCCGAGTCAAACGTCACATTTTTACCCCTCGGAGCGTTAAACAAATTTCATTTTTATAGCTAAAAAAATTTACATACATCTGTCGGAATGCAGATCTTTTTTTTTTTAATGAGCAGCGTGGTTGTCCATCAGGAGATGACAGTGGACGACTGGCTGGTTCAGCTATCTCCTTGGGAAAGACAGTAGATTGTATAGTTATCTGACAAAGAGGTTAAAAAACCCCACAACTATTCAATCTACTACCTCAGCCCCAAGGACAGCATTCATCCTGCTTCAGCAGCAAACGGCCACAAAGACTTTTTTTTTTCTGCGGGAGAAAAAAAAGGAGACAGAGAATATCATTTTAATGAACTCATCTTTTAAACACGACTTGGATAGAGCAAGAAGAGTTGTTGCTTCATAAGCCTAACCTGATTTTTAGTGCATTTGATTGATTTATTCAAATTTAGTCTCTGGTTCTTTGTTTCTCTTTTTACTTCTGCTTCTGTATAATGACAACAGGTCTTTGAGAGAACATCTATCAGTTTAAAACAAAAGAAATCCAAAGTAACACTGCACAATTTTGCACAGCCTCATAAAACAACCAAGCTTCTTTTTCTTGCAATGCTGGATTTAGGAACTGCGTTTCTTAAAAACAAAAACAAAATCATTAACAAATAATCGAACAGTGAGCAGACATTTGAAAATGGGTGCACAAAAGTGTGAAAGCCCAACAAACAGCTCACTGGCTTCCTGAGACTGTGGCATGTGATCGAAAGAGGAAAAAAGAGCCGCTCGACTCTGTGCCAGAAATTCTTCTCTGCTTTTGCCAAAAATAATAATAATAATAATAACACGGAGCTTACTGCAGTGGGCTATCCCTGTGTAGGCTGGCTGCTGCTTCTCAGGCAGAGGTACACACACAGACGCCTGCGAATGCAGCCTTCAACAGCTGCCTCTGATTGAACACAAAGCTGGGATTCTGCCCCCTAAAACACAACAAGGAAGCACAAAATGGCGTCCTGAACATCGGCCATTTTAGGTCGGCTTTAAAACATCGTACGGTCCACCTTTCCCTTTTCTTTTTCTTCCTGACCCCGCTGCCTCTTGATAAAGACAGAACAGCTGTTATATCGCAAGTTATGTAGAATCGATTGTGTGCCAAGCATTGAGACGAAGCCAACGGACCCAGACAACACTCTCAATCACATGTGCCGAAGCGCTCGGGGGTGGGGGGGGGCAATCCCTTATCATATTGCTGGACAGTTGACAGAGACAAGCATGATCGCATACAGCTTGTGTAAGTATTGCTAGGCAGAGGATAAAGGGTTCAAGTGTGCCAGTAGGTTAACACAGCAGCAAATGAAGGGTTAACGAGTGCCAGACTAAATGCCAGGTCTGGGCCTCAGAAGGCAGAGAGAATGGGTTAGAGGGTACACCGCTTGCATAAATTAGCATACAGCCACAACCCCTGAGAGTCGGTCCAGACTAGCTTGTAGTTAGTATGCAGTCGACCCCACTAGCCTGATTACAGACGACCAGACAGAGAATAGAGTGGGGGGGGTGTTGGCATGATGCCCACCTCTGCCACCAAGCTAGTGACAGATCTATGAGCTGTTCGGTCGCCAAGAAACATCCCCTGACTCGGGCTGCGTTTGGAGGACAAGGCAAATGGGCTTATTGTGATATGACAGAGTGTCTTTAGAAAAACATGTCAATTTAATGAAGATTCAACGGCAAACAGGAACATTAAAAAACATGGATTTAAAAGAAGGCTTGACGGCTAAACACACACAAAAAAATTGGCATCCCTTTCTCTCGGCTGTTTTGGAAACACGGAGGCCACACTCGGTCAGTCGTGTGAGCGCTGCTGGGTGCTGTTGTCTGAGACTGTGAACATTTTCGGTGCCACATGAAAGGGGCACGCACGGCTCAGCCGGGCCAAATCGTTTTTATCTGTCATCAGCTAGAAAATAAACGCTCCTAAAGCCCGAGGGGCAGCTGGGAGGATCTCAGACAAGAACAGGAAAAAAATGTGCCCCACTGAGGAAATTTTAACTGTTGATGTGACCCCCTGTGCATCTGTCACCGCTGAATTCAAACTAAATATTGGTAAATCTGCATCAATGGTAGGCCCAGAAACAAGAACCTCGTTCCCTTTTGCCCTCTGATAACACTTCTCTGATAACAGCAGGGTATGTTTTTCTGGAGGCAATTTCCTGCTTCAATCAGTTACATGTTTGGGTGACGATCACTTTTTTTTCTCCTGAAGTTATCAGGTGTAATGTGCTTTGCATTCTGTGGAGCCAACAGGTGATTATTTTATGAAAAAAACTAAAACGTACAAAACCAGTGATAGCATGATGTGCTGAGAAAACTATTTATTTAGGCTGATGGGGGAAAAACATTAAAAAATTTGAAAATGATTAAATAGAGACTATCARTTTTAGCATTTTGTACTCTTTTAATTAAGACCAAATACCATCAAAACAGCTGATAAACAAAACCACCACTGTTTGTACAAACAAAGTTACTGTAACGCAAAAGGCTAAGCACCAGAAAAAACTTGCTGACCTGTCCAAACCCTACAAAAAGTCACTTCTGTGTTGTCAAACGAGTTGAAACCCATGCGAAAAAAAGAAGAAAAAAAACGGTCAAGAAGAAAAATATGGAAACAAAAGGCCTCAGCTTCCTCTCGCTCCGGATGAAGGAATTTGTTCGACTCATTCTTCATCTAATGCACAAATTAATTAGCAAGCCCCAAAACACACACGCAGAACACTCGGTTGCCAAAAAGAAAAAAAAAACTCCTCAAATTTGGAGCACATTATAGCAGGAAGCAGAGGCAGGGAAATACCTATTGGCTTGCCTGGTCTCTTCGTCCTCGAGACAGGATGTATGCTTGGCACAGACGCCATGGAGGAAGGAGGCGGGGGCATCAGACGATGGGTACAGGTTCTTGTGTGTTTTCTTCTGTTCCCACTCTCTCCCTGTCCCTGAGCTTTGTGCCAAGAATGGGCAGTGTCTCTGTGCCAGGCAGAATTTCAATAAGGGAGTAAGGAGGTGGTGGGGAGAAAGAAAAAAAAAAAAGAGGAGGAGGAGGAGGAGGCTCAACGGGGGAGCTGGCGTTGGCAGAGGAAGTATGCCACACAATAGATGGCAGGATGAAGAAATCCCATCCTTACAAAGATGCAAACGAACGTCTTGTCTTACTCAGGCCTGATTTTCAGATCCTTTGGACAAAAAAAAAATGTTACGGTGATTTTATTAAACCAGATTTCTTTATCCTCCTACCCCCAGACAAACGCTTTATTCCTCCATTTAGAAGAAGGACACGAGCTTTGAGCCTCCTACATCCCACTTGGCACGTTGCCCGCTCTGATGTTCTGTATATCCTCATTAACCGGGAACAACACTCGCGCGGCTCACGCTCATATGTGTGCATGTACACAGAGATGTACTGCCATATGCATTTGCTTACATGCAAACATCCAACACGACACTTCACCTTCGTGCATATAAGGAGTTTACTGATTGATCATTTCATCAGAAAATGTTCAGATCTTTGCATTTGACTACAAATAACTGTGATAAAAAAAACTTGGCTCATGGATCAATCAGCCAGGGTCAAAATGAGATACTGTGTTTGCTGTTCAGCAAAATACTTTATTGAAAAAAACATGTAGTTTCTTCTATTATGAACTATGTGCCTGATTTTTTTTTCAAACTAGAGAAGCCGAAGACCTAAATAAAAAAAAGGAAGTGAACAGATTTATTTACAAGTTTGCATTAAAGGGCACAGTGTAAGGACTTTGTGTTCACACACAGCTGGTGTTTAAAAAAAATTAACGAGATTAAAAATAAAAGAGGCTATTCTATGCATAGTCACTTTTTTCTAACTTAACATTGTTGTTTAGCTGCAACGTTTGCTCTCACGGCAAAGTGCGAAATACAAATACACACAAACTGTTGGTTTTTTATGTTTTGCAGAGGAGATTTTGCCTTTTACCAAGTAGTTATTTTGATTACAAAATTCTTCCTAATAATTTGCCTCGTTAAATAATGAGTAAACATATTTTTAAAATAGAAGCTGATAGAGCATGACGTCTTTTCATGTGTAAATATTCAACAATTAGACTGATGCTACAGTGTACTGTAGTATCAAAGTGCAAAGTTATTTCAAGTATGCATACATAATGGGCGCTATAAAGCATGCAGTTCTGTAGGTCAGCATGTTTCCAAAACATCTGAATGAAGAAATACAGACGGTGTCTATAATCCTCTCCCCCTCATCTTTTTTATTCCTTTTTTTTCTTCTAATGAGATGTGTGGTCACCATGGTTTCAAACATTTCTGATAGCTTACAGTTCTCATCTGATGTGTTATTACACGCCCACATGTTACAACATTTACTAATTCTACAAACGTGCATGCACATGCAGCATAAACATGCATTTACAGCACATAGATGCAAGTATTCCTTTTCAAACCCATGTGTGTGTGCGTGTTTATAGAAAGTATGTGTGCAAGAGTGCAAAGTGGTGTATGTCAGGATGGAACAGCTGCAGCTTCCTGCATGAGAAGAGAAACTTCCTGTTGCCTCTCTGCAAACTGTGGCCGGTCAGCCAAGCTATCAGCCAATCAGCTATGCTGAGGCTGAATGCAGGAAGTTAGCCTGACTGCCTCTAGGAGAAAAACCCAGCAACATTATGAGGCAACACGATAAGTTCATCTGAGGATAAGAGAGGGGCGGGGACAAAGAGCTCTCCCACTCCTACCTCTAGCTCTGTCTCTCTACTGTAACTCTTGTTCTCTATTTGCCTCAAGCTTCTTTCTTCAGATTCTCCGCTCTTTGCTTTGTCACAATTGCAACAAAAAGAAGTTTTTTGGTTGGGGTGGAGGACTTGTCGACATTTTCATGCATTCATTTGCAACAAAGGTTAAAGTACAGCAAGGTTAACTGGCAGAAGTGGATGATAAAACACTACGTCCACAAATTGTGAGGGGTATGTTGAAAGGGTCTGCTCGTGTTTACACGTGGCATGTAGGCGCCATTTTAACATCAACCTCTATTTAGACCGAGATACAGTAAGGCAAAAAGGTGTTTGGCTAGACTCCTACTGTAGCTGTGCATGCAAATACTATTCTAATTTTCTAAAAGTAAGTTGAAGAGTGGAATCGGCGGGTGTATGGTTTGCATTTTCAGTTTGATCTCAATCGAGAGCAGCAAAAATATTTGCTTTGCTTTTAGGATCCTCTGATTTCTGACTTGTTGCAGGTATCTTTTAGGCTGGTTCTTCTAATCTTCAACAGCAAGTCAAAACCGCTTTAGGTTGAAATATAAAACGAAGGAACATTTCTTCTTATTTTAACGTTGACTGAACCCGAACTGGGTTTCGTTTCTAATCACGTTTCCTCTTAAGTGTCACACACATGCAAGACACCCTGCTTCATTCGACTACCAAGCCAAACATTGCCATGTTGTAGCAAACTGCCACACCCCTAGACTGCAGAGACAAAACTTAGCACGTTTGCACAAACAAGACGCCTCTGTGAAACAACTGCCACTAACCAGAGAGTGACAGAAAGTGCAAACTGTGTGCAGAGATGACTGAGAAACTGGGTAAATGTTACCTTTCACAGCAGCACGGGGAAAGATGTGACGAGCGAATCACTTGTCCAAATGGAGCAGATGTTTAACTCTCTTATACTGACCTGAACACATTAACAGCTCTCTCGTTCAGCTGAACTACTGAGGTCAGAAAGTAATCAAAAGAGCCTGTTTTTATTATTATTATTATTTCTCTGGTCAGTCTAAAAAGAGACACCTGTTCAGTACAGGGAGCCACAAATGGACTGTTTATGTCCCAGAGCAGAGAGGGGAGCAGAGGAGGAGGAGGAGGAGGAGAAAAAAGTGAGCAGGAGAAAGAGGATGCTCAGCGGGGAGTTACAGAGTCCCTCTCAGCTCTAGAAAAGTTTCTCTAGTTTGTCCACTGAGCCAAAATGGCGGCGGGTTCGCTGCGGCGTGGCATCCAGCGACGACGCACGCGTTTACGGGACGAAGGACAGAGGAAAAGGCGTGAGGCGCTGCAGAAAAAAGGTGATAAGTGGGACAGTAAATAAGACAGGAAGAGGTGTCGCACGGTGAAAGAGTAAAATACCTGGAGGCTGCGAGTGCGCTGCGGGCTGGGCTCGGAGGACTGGCGGAGAAGAGGGCCGTGATGGCGGGAAGAAGGGAAACGAGAGGAGTAGAGCACACCCTCTGAGAGCTACACCCCTTTCCCACAATCCCCTCCTACTGGCGTGAGCGCGTCTGTTCGTGCACAGTGACAGAGAGACGTCTGCTCACACACAGCCCCTGCAACACACACAAACCACAATATCAAACACAGCAAAACCTCCAAATCAGACCCCCAGCAGACCTGCAACACTCGCGTCCACGTACGTCCAAAAAGCAAAGTCTTAACTCGCCCGCACGGCGATGGCTCAAAACACAAAACGTCCACGTGACGAATCTGCCAGCCTTCCGATTGCCCTCTGCTCTGCCCTGTGATGCGTTTGCCTCGCTCTGCCTGCCCACTTTGGCACCACTGCCAAGAGGGAAGGAGAGAAAAGGGAGGAGAGCGGGAGGGCAGTGGAGACACAGAAGAAGGAAGGGAGGGACGTGCTGTAGTGAGAGGAGGAACAGAAAGAGGAGGAGTTAAGGAAGACAGCGTGCCACAGAAAGAGAAGAAAAAGCGAGAGGGGAAGCGTAAACTGTCATGAGCAGACATGGTGACACAAAGCAGTGAGCCAGCAGCAGCCAGGAGCACCGCTAACATTTGAATGCTAATCATCCAAACACACACACACACACACACACACACACACACACACAC
>NW_013953418.1:71422-72974 GCF_001266775.1 Austrofundulus limnaeus
GAACCAGCATCAGCCCTCGTCCTTCCTGCTCTCCTCTCCTACATCAGGAGTCTGATGTCATGGGAGGAGTTTGCGCTGGAAGCCACAAAAAACTTTTGCTTGTCGTGTGTTTCGACGCCACGCCTCTGCGCGTTTTTTCACCCTAGCGTTGATTTCATACCGAAGCCATACTTCGCATTCCACCTTTTTTTTTTTTTTTTACTCTGTCGGAGTTAATTGTTTTTACCGTACAATCGGTGGCCAAGTTCCTTGCAGAGACGGAGGTTTTAATACACGAGCGGAGCTTGTGGTTGTATCAGCAGAGCAGGGGAGGCCGCCGTGAGGTGAGTGCGCTCCCAGATAGTTTCTTTGTTGTGTTGCAGCAGCAACTTTTCATGCCGCAGCGGCAGCTGCTGCTCCGCTTCGTGTGCGCTGCCGCTGGAAGTTTTGGGATATTTGACATATTTTGCATTTTCCCGGCGCCGCGTTGCTGATTCAGAGTCCCGTTTGTTTAACAGACAGCCTCTTTTTGTGTTTAACCAATCGCCCCTGACGCAACTGCTTACTTTYTTTTAGCGTCCGTGGTCGAACTTTAGTTTGTAGTTTGTTACGGTTTTATTAGCTTCCGAGCTAACCAGCTAGCGCAGCAGCTCCAATGGATCAATAAAACCTGACAAGGAAGTTTACTGCTCTATCTGACGCCTTTGTGTTGTGTTTAAAATACTTTTAAAAGAAAGTTTACTCGTCTGGGAAGGAGGCAGATTTTGCCAACTTTTGGTGTTTTCACTAAACTTCCAGCCGGCCGTGATTTCACTTTCCCWCTGTACATGCTAACTGCTAGCATTCAAAGTTTTTGGATCGTCGTGTGAGGATAAACAGAAACACATTTGAGGGTAGATTAATGACATATCTTTTCCCTCTTAAACTCTGATTTTTTTAGGTCCGTGTTGAGTTTTAAGTGTGCGGTCACGTGTGATAAAGTCTACTTAATTGTTTGCAGTGTAAGTAAAATTCAAAAAGTAAAGTCTTCGTGAAGTGAAGTTGCCATGGGAAACCGTGTTGKGTGCTGTGATGAAACAGAGCTTGGGTAACTGTGTCCCCGGTGCTCTCATTGGCGCAGGAGTACTGTTGCATGTGTCCTTTCAGAGTTTGCTGAGCTCATAGTTTTATTTAGCTCGATGCTTTACTGGCTTCTCGCTGCACTAAACACCTGACCTTTTGGCCACTGGGAGCTATATTGAAGCTAGCAGAGCCACACGAGCCTTCTGAGCACACTCACGTCCGAGCTCTGCGTCGCCGCACTTTCGTTAGTTCCACAGGGCGGGCGATCATGTTTTTTCTGCACGTGAACAAGCGCGTGTCTTTGTAAAATACTATATGCTGAAACCGATCACTGGACTTTTGGAGTGAACTTGATCCACGATGACTGCCATTGCAAACTGACCTTTAAATAAGTGTAACTTATTTTAACAATGTCTTAAATTATGTTTGGTAGTAGCTGAGATTAATGACTCCAAAATGAATAGAATAGAATAGAATAGAATAGAATAGAATAGAATAGAATAGAATAGAA
>NW_013953418.1:73974-79870 GCF_001266775.1 Austrofundulus limnaeus
ACATAGGGAAGACCAGAGCCCAAGGGCCCGAGAGAGATCCCGAGCGCAGAGCCCCAAGGGGCACCCGCACGGGAAGATCCGCCCCCCACCCCCCAGATCAGACCATAGGGGAGAACTGGGAGAGCCCCCCCAGCGACCACACGCACAGCCCCCAGGGCCAGCAGCGACAAACTCATGGGCCCCACCGGCACCCGCCATACCATAATAACAGGTTGTTTGTTTTTTTGGGGKTTTTTTTGTTGCCTTTTTGGAGTCAACTTTCTCTGTTTGCAAAATATCTGATGAACCACTACATGAAATCTAACGAGACTTTCAGGAACTCAAATGGCTTTGTAACTGATTACTATTGGGAACCAATCAAAWCCAAGATGGCCACCGCAACAAATGGTTCTACAAAAGACAAATCTGTTCATGCAATGTTGCTGATTTTGTACTAAAATGTGGTGTGGTTGTAACAGTCGATCACACAGGACACACGCAAAGTGTACTGTTGGCTTAAAACCTTTGCATTAACAGTTGGGAGTCAGCTCAGTTTGTTAGCAAAATATCTCACAGCACTGGATGCATCTCTTTTACTGAGTAGATTCAGTCCGTTTCACAATGGCCGCCTCAGCTAATCAGACATGTGGAAGCTTATGTGGTAGTGGCTGAGAGTCATTCCCAACACCTGCTCTGAGCTGATGGCTCACTTATTGCATGAGATTGCAACTAATTTTTTTTTTAATTTGCTTTAACGGCTATAATTTCCTCATTTCTGTCTTCTTAAATGAGTGTTCTTAAATGTAATTTCATTGTACTCTGTACAATGACAATAAAGGCATCATCAGTCAATCAATCAATCAATCAATCAGTCAGTTAGTCAAATTCTCAACATAAATTATCTTGTTCTAAAACTCAAATGAAAGGTCATGAGTAATATGCATTCATTCATATTTTATAAGCCTTATTCTATAAAACRTTATTTTGTTGAGCTGCACTTCTGCTCAGAAGTTGCACGGAAATGTGAGACAGATTTTATTTAATGATCGTGGACCACACAGTTTATAAGAGTGGTCCAACTCATTTAATGAACGGTAACAGCTCAGATTTATGATGACAAAGTCATGATTATGCTCTGTTCCAAGTCAGTGAAGCAGAACCATGAGGCAAATTATTCCACAACAAAATGGGGGGGGGGGGGGGGGGGGGGCATTAAATCAAACTGTGTTTCTCAAATTACAACAACTATTGTGACATGTGTGGTTGAAGGGTTTAAAAGTGACACCAGTAGCTTAATATTTAATCAAAGGAAACACAAATGTCTGTTAACAGTAGCTCATTGTTTAAGTTTGGTTACAGAATCTATAACCTACAATGTGCTTTAATAAAATTCATTTGGTCTTGATAGCAACTAATGAGTGATCTATATGCTGTTATTAAAGTTTTCAGTGTTTTAATATGACAAAATGAGTTGTCATTGATACATCAATGAAAGTAAGATGGAAAAAGCGTAGTTAATATTTTTTTATTGCTTGCTGCCAAAAAGCAGGTGAGAATTTAATTTTGTATTTGAGTGTATTTTGTATTCATCTGTCTGCCGTGTTGGTAAAATATCTCATGAACCACCAGGTACATTTTATTGAAACTAATCCAATAAATGTTCATAAAGTTTTACGAACCTGGAATTTTCAGTGATTTAAATTAAAGCTTTTTGTGCCCTGAAGGGTTTGTTTTGTCTTCTTTCTTTTTACAAAACCAAACCACTGAATCAAATCCTGTCCTGGGACTTTTCTGAGTGGACTTTGCATGTTCTYTTTGTGCACGCATGGTTTATTTTGGTTACGGCACTGATCGGAAACATGCGTGTTAGGTTAATTGGTAACCCTAAATTGTCCCTTAGTGTGAATGAGATTGTGAATGATTGGTTGTCTGTGGCCCTGTAATGGACTTGTGACCTGTCCAGGATGTACCTCGCCTCTCGCACAGTGACTGAGCTGGACATGGGCACCAGCAATCCCTGAGACCCTGAATGGAAGTAGTGGGTTAAGTTATTTGGATGGATAGGCTTGTAGCTTTGATAATTTAAAGGATAAATAAAAAACTAAGGATACTAGAACATTTCTTTAATTAAACCTTTCTGACAATCACTTTTTCTTGTCTTGCACATCTGCTTTTAAATGTTCGTTTCTTACCATTTCACCAGTCCACTATGGGAACCACACACAGTGCAGTCACCAGTGACTGGATTTGAAAAGGCTGTACACACTGTGTAACCCTGCTGCAGTGGAGGGAAGCTCAGCGACCACACTGATGCCGTGTGGCTCTTTTGTGGCACGCACCATGTTTGCCACACTCTGGAAATTGTTACACTCCAGGCAACATTCATCTGAGACCTTTTAAGAGACTTGGACCATCCACAACAATAACAAGAAAATGTGCAATGTCCTCATGTTTCCTACGCACTGGCTTCTAAGGTTTAGTTTATACGGCTTGCAGATTGTTTTTCTTTACTTTCACTGCACCAAAAGTTTTTTCTCCTGACCAGCTGCATGTTAAATTTAGAYATTTATGTTGTGTGGGAAATTTGCATTTAATTTCATTTTCTGTACTGAAAACATCTCGTGAAAATAGTGCTAGGCATCTATTAAATCAAAAAAAATCCATTCGATTGCATGATTTTCTTGAAGACATACACCAGTTTCTGCTTTAAAAGTTGTGACTGGCTCACAACTTTTACACCTAAATATTTAACTAGGCCTAAAGCATACAGTATATTTGCGTAACTCTGATTTGATATGCTTCTGTTCTCCATGCTGCTCAGTCGGTTTATTTTCTTCTGAAACAAACAAACAAACAAAAAAAAAAACGGATAGCAGGATTGAGTTAAAGACAGTGTCCCTTTTATAAAAGTCTTAATAATTATGATCAATTCATGCTGCTTGTATTTCTTAAACAGCGTTTGCACGCTTAGATTTTTTGGTGTGTTCTGTTTGCCTGTGTACATAGACTTGGATTTGTATATACTACTTTATTTGATTATTTAAAGTTTGTTTTTTGTCAACACGTTCATTTTTTTATAATGTATTTTAAACTATTACGTCGAATAATCTGTAACAGATTTGAAAAATAAGGTATGGACTTACCGACTACAGTTTCATTGTCTTCATTCTCCTTTCACTCTGGCTCCATCATGTAAGGCTGGATGGACAAGTTGTCCCTTGYTTACATCTTCTAATTAGTTACGTTTCTGTACCACTATATAGTCGTAAACCCCTCTATAAAACTGGRATGAACTGGTCTGAAAGCTGAAGGGGACAGGGTTGAAGTGCCTCATTTGGGTTTAAAGGAACAGCATCAAAACGAACTGCTTTGAGACACACCATCAGTTTCGCAGCAAATCCTCTTGCATTTCACATTTATAATCTTTATTACTGAGTCATCGTTTTCTTAAACAAAAAAAATGACAAAAGTATCCCGTCTGTGTGCTGTAGGTGTGTTGTAGCTGGAACCGTCATCATTGCGTCGGAGTGGAGTTGCCGCGGCAGCCCTGATGGGGCTCAGGAGGAGAGTGGCAATGGAGAGGGACTGGCAGATGGGGCCGACCGTGGATTGGACGGGGACCCCGAAGGCGTGTGGAGTCCAGACATCGAGCAGAGCTTTCAGGAAGCTTTGGCCATCTACCCCCCTTGTGGCAGGAGAAAGATCATTCTTTCAGATGAGGGCAAGATGTATGGTGAGGAGGAAAAAAAAGTCTTTCCTAAATTAATTATTGTTCTCCTTTCCCTTCTCTAGTCCTTTCCTCTTTCTAGGTGTTTTTACTGTTTTTTACCATTTTTACTGTGAAGTACTTTGCGACTGCTGTCTGTGGAAGGTGTTAAAGTTTACTTACTAACACTGAGCCATTTCTGTTCAAATAAGCTGGTTTATGTGTATTTTTTGTTTGTTTTGTTTATATTTTTAGGACTTGAGTAGAATCCATATAACTAACATAACTTAGTCTTTGCACTTCTAACATGCTGTGGATTTAAAATGAGTAAATGGATAAATGGATTTAATTTCAAATTAATACCCATCAACCTGTCCAAAGACCTATTTTTTTTAACCTAACATTGTCAAAATTTTCTTTAACTAGGCCTTTAGCTTTTTTATTTTGACACTGATTCCTTATGCATGTATTGCCTTTCCAAGGAGTCTCCATAAATGCTGGTATTGATCAGGTGTCTGCACTTTGGATCCTTGTTAATTATCAGTTCTTGCAGAGGATTCACAGTTTGTGGACTTGTGCTAGTAGGTATTTTTGAGCAGGTCTATTTAGCTTTGGGGTCAGAGGGCAGCCAGCAGTAACGGGATCAAAGGATAAAGCAAATTGACATTTCAGGTCAGGTTAGGGTTAATGTGTGAGGACGCTCCTTGATTGCTTTGTTTATGCTCTGGTTGCCTAAGATTTGTTTACATTTGTTTTTCGGATTAAGCAGTTTTAGTACACATGTTTACTGGGGTTTTTTTGTTTGTTTGTTTGTTTGTTTGTAATAGGGTTGGCCCAGAATGCTCCGTCTGAGGAGAGCGTGTATTTCAAAGGTTTATTATTTCATATTAAAAGTGTTGACTTTGACCCACAAGTCTGTGCGTTGTTGTTTGGCCATTGATTGGCATTCACATCTGCTTCAGCCTGTGTCATGCATTTGTGTTTTTGTGGCTGTGTAGTGCAGGAAACTACACACCCATGTGACAAAATTGGAAATGTTTTTGCATTGCAGTATTTTCTCCTTTTGTGGAAGTGTGGGCTCGCTGTGTTGATCTCTCTCATTTCCATTTCTGTAAACAAGGCTAGTCCCATTGGCGTAAATATCCACACGTTGTGAACTACTCTGACTCTGAATACAACATCCACACTCACCTTTACCCAAACAATTTATTTGCTAGCCAGTCTCTAATCTAAATAAAACCTAAAACTTAACTATTAATTTTTTGAGAGGGGTTTCTGTTAACTAGTAGCAGAAAACATGTAGATTATTGGAAAACTGTTCCATTATAAATGAATATCAGTGAGGTGGATGTATACAGATCAATCCAAATAATGATACTAACCTCCAGTCATGCTGTTTAGAAGTCGTAGCACCACATGTCGTCAGCTGCAGAATAGAAGTCCAGTTGCTTCATATTTTTTCGTTAAGTTTTTGATGTCCTGGATAACAGAGTCCACAGTCATGATAGTAACGTGTTTGGCTGTGTCGATATTAAAGTTACTGGATCTATTCTTTAGTTTTACTTTGAATAAATACATGCTGCACCGGAGCAGCTGACCAGAGACAGGTTCCAATGTAAACGGTGAACTAAACAAGCATAGATAAATATTTATCCAGGTTGGTTCGCACAACAACTTCAATCAAAATCAACATGCTAACAGGTAGCATCCACGGGTAGGGGCCTGTTTACTCCTGTAAACAGASCGCCAAACATGATGTCACGTCATCTTCTGTGCACGAGTCATATCGACGGCATAAAGCCCTCGCACTGGAGTCTTCTGGAGGTTGCATTTAAAATGTGAACGTCCATGCAAAAAAAATGGTATTGTTTCAGGTACACTGCAAAACTTGCRAAATACTTGCACTCTTATATCCAGCCAAAAGGGTTTTTTGGTCTCGGTATGCCAAATGAGCAGAATGTGTTACTGCACTGGCAGATTATTTCACTGAATTTGAGAAGATTCAGACTCTAGTATTTAAACTACAGTATTTAGTAATCTAGTATTTTTTAAACTTATTTTTAGATGGCTAATTTTTGCAGTGTACTTTGCTTTTAAAAATACTAGTATCAGGACYGCAAACTAGAGACCGCATAGCAGTAACATAATGACCCCTGCACGCAGAAATGCACCAGAACTCAGAAGTCTTTATTCCTAATAAATGTCATGCTA
>NW_013953418.1:80776-87184 GCF_001266775.1 Austrofundulus limnaeus
TAATAGTTTTTGAACTATAACCATACCCTTTTTTCAGATAAATTGGGGGTCCGGGAAGAGGGGGCACTTATTGGTGGGCCTGATGGATAGAGCTTCATCAGAGCTAAACAACCAAAGACAATCTGAAGCTCCTATGTTTAATAGTTTTTGAACTATAACCATACCCTTTTTTCAGATAAATTGGGGGTCCGGGGAGGGGGCACTGATTGGTGGGCCTGATGGATAGAGCTTCATCAGAGCTAAACAACAAAAGAAATCTGAAGCTGCTTTGTTGAACAGTTTGAGTTATAAGCATTTATGCATGTCCAGACACCCCCACTTTGAAAGGAGCCCCCTCCTCAAATATGGGGTCTATCGTAAAATGTTGGCTGGCGCAGTGTAGGTCGGACTCATCTACAGTCCTGCCAAATTTCATGTTGATCGGTGCAGCCGTTTTTGTGGTACGGTTGACCAAAAATCACTGAAAAAAACAAACAAATAAATAAACAGTATGAAAACAATATGACTCCTGCTTACGTTTCGCGTGCGGGGGTCATAAAAAATACTGATCACAGAGGGAAATTCCCAAAACTGTGTGTTGAGAAATGTGCTCTAGATGACCAGTCCAGAAGTGCTATCCAGTCACAGAATTGTTACATAAAGCTTAAATTAAGTCTCCTACTTCCTTCAGTTCTACCACAGAGAATTATACTTTAGTATTGCACCTAAAGTAAATCACTTTTAGCCTTATGTGGAGCTGCGGTAGGCAGCAGAGGAGTGTGAGAGTCCCCTTTTGGGAATCTGAGCTCCCTGTTCTGTTTGAGTCAGCCCCTTCTGTGGATTTTGGGGAATTTTGTGTTCTGGTAACTTAACTGATGTGACTCATCWAAAGACCCTGCAGTGTCTCAACACTTCCCAGAAAGACAGATGGTGTTGTTCATGGTGTTAGAGCATATACAGATGTGATCAGCGTTTACAGCTGTGCATCCAGTCTGGTCACCCTAACTTAATGTCCTTACTGTAGGACTGTGATTAGCACGTTGCTCACAGCTTTCAGTCAGGGATGAGGCGAGACGATCAGTTATGAGTTGCATCCGGGGCAGCAGAGGTTAAGGGAAAATAGAAAAGAAGCTGAACAAGCAGTCTGGAGTGAGCACATTCTGGAAATATGTTTACCATGTGATAACCTCTACTGTTCTACTTTAGATTTATTTTATTCATAACATCATTTTCTATTTGTTCTGGAGCTCTGCTAGCAAGCAAGACTAACTCCAAATACCTTAGAGCTACAGGTACAGAAAGCTTAACAGTTATTTTAATTATAAGAGGGAAGATAAAATATAATTATACGTCTTACCACTAAAGAAACCTCTTATTGATGGTGCATTCGCAATAAATATGTAACTTTTTTTTGTGTCTGTCCTACGCTATTTTTAGAAAAACATTCAGGATGTAAAAAAAATGTTTTGATTTATTGTTTGAACTTCAAAAATGGAAATTCAGTACTAACATTATAATGAAAATGTCTTATGGTTGAGTAGAGGCAACGTTTTTTATGTAAAAAATTGTTGGTTAATTTTTTTTTATTTATTGTTTTTTCGATTGAAGACAGCTAGACCATTTCCTTGTCTGTTTGGARAAAAACTTTTTTAAACTAAATCAGAACGTTTTGGAAATTTATTTGACATATAATTGCATTTAGTTTAGAAAAGTAATCATTCTGATGAATTGTTAGTTTGTCTTGGGTTTTATAAGAAATGTCGTTTTAAATAGTTTCACCAGGGAAAAATAATTCAGTGCGCACCATTAATTGTATTTAAGATGGCAAAAAATGTGTAGCAGTGCTTGTTTTTAATTTTAATCTGTTTCAATGCTAGGTCGAAACGAGTTGATCGCTCGTTACATAAAGCTGCGAACGGGGAAGACGCGTACCCGCAAACAGGTATGGACAATTCTTACAGAACAGTTCCGAAATCAGTTATGAGAGTTTAAATTGAAATATCGTCCTTTGATTGTGTTTGTTTTCATGGGGACAAACTCGGCCCCCAAAGGTATCTAGTCACATTCAAGTTTTGGCACGTAAGAGGGTGCGAGAGTATCAGGCCAGCATCAAGGTGGGTACTTGCACAATCCCTTTCCTTTATAGTTATATTCCTTCTTCTTTTCCTTTCCCTCTTCCTCTCCTTCCTGTCCCTTCGCCCTGTCTTTCTTCAGGTCTCTAGTCACCTGCAAGTCTTGGCCAAGAGAAAGTCTCGTGAGATTCAGTCTAAACTGAAGGTACACAGGCTCGCTGACTTGGCAGTGCTCGTGGTTTCGCTCTGCATGTGGCCCAAATCTAACTCAAGCCATTTAATCATCACAGATGGAAGATGCTCTCGTTTTGGCTTCTTTTTTGGGTTATTAAAGCATCTACTTCATATACCAGTTCCAGTTGGGACCACAGGAATTGTAATTGGCCAATGCAAGCTGGATCGTTTTTCACTTTCAAGACTGTTTGCAACTAGGTGAATGAAGGCTCGAACTTTATTATTTTTCTCCCTAATAATTAACTAACTATGTGACAMTGCATGGTGCATTTGTTGATGCTTGTGCGATGCCAACCTAATCCCTGTCATTGGTATTTAGTTGCATGACCGTATAACATTAGGACATATTTGGAAATGTGATTGTAAAACACTTATTCAATCACGTTTTTGTTTGCTTGCATGCCTTTCAAGTCTTCTTTTGCMTGTTGTCTATTTTTAAAGTTTGTGAGCATTGCTCGCTGTGAGTCTGCRTTGCAACTGTTCAGTTAGAATTTGTATAAAAAGAAATTTGTAATGTGTGACAATAAGTCGTATCTGTTGACTGAGTGTAAAGATACTCATTGCAAAGTCATGAAGACTGAACAAAAAAATCATAAAATAAGAAGGTGAATCCACACCCTGTTTTGCTCATATTGATGATTAATGTGTCTCAAAGTAGTTGACCTATGGAAACAGAGTAAGGGATTGAAAATATATCTTCTGGTAAACTTTGCAGCCATTTTTGTTTACCTCCACAGACTACAGCCTAATGTAGATCAATCATGTGAGTCAAGCTTCTAYGTAGTTTTTGTYTGATTTTGCCAAGTTCTTTGTTTACATTGAGTGCAGACCTGCATTTCAGAATTGCATTCAGTATGTCTGGAAAACTACTAGAGTAAACGTTTTGAAACTACACTATATTCTGTCGTTTAGAACGGTGGTGCCTAATCCTGGTTCTCAAGGGTCACTATCCTGAAAAATTAGAAGTCTGTTTTGAACAAATTAGTAATAACTAGGCTTCTGCAGAACTTGGAGAGCTGCTGAAGAGCAGGGAAACAACTAAARCATGCAGGATAGTGACCCGCGAGGACCAGGATTGGGCACCACTGATTTAGGATAACCTTTTTTTAAAGTTTCTTTCATACTTTGCAATGAGTTCCTTTAAGAGAATTGCTGTTATGCGCAGAATAATTGCATGAAAATGTACATTTGTGCCTGCAAACACAAACTGATAAAGATGGTTTTATCTGCTTTCCACTGGGGTGCAGACTAAACCTGTGTGTGCTCTTGTTCTTCAAGAATCCTTTAGTTCTTTTCTTTTTATTTCTTCTCTTGTAACCCTGTCACGAAAAGAATTGTAGTTTTACATTTTTCCTCACTGTGTGCTGTTTATGTGCTATTCGTACAATTGTTGAGCTTATAGTATATGTTATTGGTATAATCATCACTTGATTGTATTGTCTTATAGAAATGTAATGTTTTCTTTCTGTTTGACAAGTTATGTGTGAGCTGTCATCGCAAACTTAAGAATAAGGCTCGTGTCAGTGTTGGGATGTTTTGTTTTGTTTTTTAATCAGACCATCCTGACAATGTACTGTATATAAACAGTTACATTCATTTTTTGAGTTACCCCCATATTCAGAGTGTTCCCTTTGTACTTTATTAGTTGGTACATAAGGGTAGTGATTCAATTATTTCACAATATCACAATTTATGAATGAAATTGGCAAAGCTGTGTTTCCAATAATAAACAAAAATACTGCAAATAAATAAWGGGTATTTATTTCCTCTGACCTAATGTACATGTTAATTAAATTTATACTAAAATAACCCTGCAGTATCAGCTGTAAACTACAATACTAGAGACATCACCAAGTTAAATGCATTGCTCTTGGTTAGAAATCTTGAAGAATTATTAAAAAGACACTTGATAAAAATGATATCAGAATTAYTAAATTTAAACTTGCAGCTCTTTAGGAGCAATGTACAGTCACCCAAATTAAAGCGACTTCAATTTTGAAATACAAATGTAAACAAAAAGCAGCAATAAAAACAAACCTTTCAAACTATGTTGGGTAGACTTCTACAAATCTTGGTCAAACAATACAAGACATAAAGTCATCAGTAGTTCCTACAAACTGCTRCACATAGAGTAATGGAGCAGTGATTTGTTTACTCATTTCTTTACTTGGAAGCAAAAAAAAAAAGCTTGTTCTGATAAAGCAGATTGTGTTATATAATGACAGTGAACTAAAGAAGGCAGTATGGGTTGTTTTCCTCCCAACTATTCAGGGTAATGTTTGTTGTATTCCTTCAGCTTTTCAAATTTCCAATTAAGAATAAAAATACACAAAGTGAAAGTACCTCCTGAAACAAGTATTTTTATTCTCTGAGCAAATCGTTTTCCATTACTGCCAAACAGTGACTTTATTCCCTGCTTTCAGCTGAGTTGTACTAAAATGAATTTATTACGTGTCTTTTTTGCCATAGGCCATGAACTTGGTAAGTTTGACCTACAGTTCTCTGCTATAGGCTTTGTGCTGTGTGGCTGGCATCACATTACTGCTCGTCCACACACTGCAGATGTACTACCAGACTCTAAACTCTGCTCTCTGCTTATTTGTTGTTGTTGTTGTTATCATTAGTGTTTTGTTTGGATTGTTTTTATTTTGAGTGCTGGTGAGGATTAGCGTTTTCTAGCTCTATGCCTCCTGCTGTTGCTTCTTCTCAGGTCTGCTTAACTGTGTGTCATCTCTCTGCCTATAGTTCCTGCATCCTGCTGAAATACAGCACACGTTGGCTCGCTTGCTGTCTAAAATTTGTTGTTGTTTTTTTAAGTTGGCTGGCTGTGGAACTGTAACCTACATTACCAACCTCTACYCATTAAAGAGATGTGTAGATGTTTTTTTTTTCTTCACTTATTACTTTTTTTTCTGTTTAGGATCAGGTATCCAAGGACAAGGCACTCCAGACGGTGGCCAACCTCTCGTCAGCTCAGATTGTGTCAGCGAGTGTAATGAAACCTCAGACCTCCTTCCCTCCGCCAGTCAGAGTGAGACAAAAATTAAAGGTGCTCCAGTCAAGTTGGCCTCCGATTGGTCTTGGCAGATATTCATTTTATTTGTTTTGATTGGTTTTCACTCTGGGCAAATCAGATCAGTGGSGAAAAGAAAGAAAGCAGTAGCAGAAAGCAGTTTGTCCACTAGAGGGCAGCACATACACACATAAAATACCATGGATGCTTCCATGAAYGTTGGGCGAAGTATGTTTTTATTTTAAATAATCTGTCTAAATCTGATGACAGTAGTTCTATTGGCATGTAATCTGCCTCATTGATCGTGTATTTTRTTCAAAATTTCTGCAGCTGAATGTGGAGCATTTTGAAGTATCTTCTTTCAAACACCCGACAGTGRCTTTTATAATTAAAACCCTTTCCTCAGTTACATCAAATTATTGTTGGGAGGACAGAAAAGGAATATGTTAATAAATAATCACAGTTTTCATCTATATTGTATGAAGCAACAAACAAAAMTAAACAAATTTACAAAGAATCTCCCACAGAAAAACAAACTTTATTCCAKTTACCTCTGCAAAGTTTGTGTAATTTATATTTTTTATTTTACCATTATTTAACCAGGCAAATCCTCTTTCGCAAGTGCGGCCTGGGGGCAACCTTTTATTTATTTTTTTTTTTACATATTTTTGGGGTGTGGGGGAAAGCTGGAGAAAGCCCATGCAAACCTGAAGACAACATGCAAACTCCTCACAGAAAGACCCCACGTCGAGCCAGAGGTCAAACCCAGGACCTTCTTGCTGTGAAGCTAATCACTGAGGCTTTGTGCCGCTGTCAAATTGGTGTTAACGCATGTTTTTATTTTTTTTAATTGAAAGCTGTGTATTAAAAAAAAAAACTTCATTTCTAATGTACGATAAGTCAAACAGTAAATGTAGTATTTGATTCTGCTTTCAGCAGTCGGACATTGATGCTTAAGATCCTGACTGGAGCACTCTTGTGACAAAAAATGCACATTTGCTCATTTTTTATATATAAATACCATTTGAACTGTTTTATTCCGTTTTTTTGTTTGTTTGTTTTTTTTTTTTTTTTTTTTTTTTTTTTTTTTTTTTTTTTTTTTTTTTTTTT
>NW_013953418.1:87194-92716 GCF_001266775.1 Austrofundulus limnaeus
TTTTTTTTTTTTTTTTTTTTTTTTTTTTTTTTTTTTTTTTTTTTTTTGTATTGCATAGTTTTGGCCTGGCCCTGTTCCCGGACAGCCTGGACATTCTCAGGAGTAAGTACTGTCTGATTAGGTGATTTTGATAATATAGGACAGAATTTCATTCTTAAACGAAAACTTCTTTGTTGTTTGTTTCTCTTTACGTCGACAGCATTAAGCCCTTTGCACAGCCTCCATACACCACACTACCAGCACCTGTCCCCCCACCTATCAGTAAGTGGACAAACCAATACAGTAATACAGTTTTAATATTATGAGGTAATTATTTATTTTCTCTTTTGGTATACGTCAGGTTACGAAGCCTTGCCACCCCCTCGGCCTGCAGCGATCGCAGCTCCTGTATGGCAGGACAGAACCATCGCTTCAGCAAAACTACGGCTACTTGAGTATTCTGCCTTTCTGGAGACCCAACGAGACAGAGAGACGGTACTTCTATCAAACCCTTTGCCCCACCCCTACAGAATTATTGTCAAATTAAATTCTGTTCTGTTCTCTTCTATATCACTTTCCCCTGTTTGTTTCCTACAGCATAAACACCTTTTTGTTCACATTGGGCCCTCAAACCCTGGCTACAGTGACCCCGTGCTGGAGTCTATAGATGTGAGGCAGATTTACGACAAGTTCTCAGAGAAGAAAGGAGGACTGAAGGAGCTGTACGAAAAAGGGCCACACAATGCTTTCTTTCTCGTCAAGTTCTGGGTTAGTGCTCAAAATAAGCATTCCTCCTACAATTTGAAAACACATGGGACTGAGTTATTACAAAATATCAACTACTGGGAATATTTGACCTAAAATACAAACTTAACTTTGATATTGGCTGTGTAAGCTGTCTCTATTCTCTCTCTGTGCATCATCTGTGTTTTTTTTTTTTTTTTAGGCCGACCTGAGTGGCGACATCGAGGAGGGCTCCGGTGCGTTCTACGGAGTGAGCAGCCAGTACAGTGGATCTGAAAACATCACCATCAGTGTTTCTACAAAAGTCTGCTCTTTTGGCAAACAGGTCGTGGAGAAGGTGGAGGTGAGAAAAGGCTTCCACCGGCTTAAGAAAATCAGATTTCGACACACAAGCTTCTGTTTTAAATTGTTTTATGTTATTTATTTTTATCATTTAGACTGAGTACGCCCATTTGGAAGGAGGGAAGTACATTTTTCGCATCCACCGTTCACCCATGTGTGAATACATGATCAACTTCATCCACAAACTGAAACATCTACCAGAGAAGTACATGATGAACAGTGTACTGGAGAACTTCACTATTCTACAGGTACTTTACTGCTGATCCAAACTGACTGGTTCCAAACACCTCTTGGCAAAATTGTTGTTTTTCTCTTTTTTTTCATAGATTTTTAACTRATTTTCCTCCATTCTGTTGGAGTAGTTTGTCATTGTCCTGCCTCAAAATCACTTTGAGGGTTTTCAGGATATTTTTCTTTTAAAAATGTTTTGTTTTGCTGCAGTTTTTCCCTCTGTTAGTTGTTGTACTGAAACTATGATTTTGCTCATGTTTAATGACCGTTCTCTGTTTTATTTATTCTTTCTTTTATCAGGTGGTGTCCAACAGAGAAACTCAGGAGACTCTGCTGTGCATTGCCTTCGTGTTCGAGGTGTCCACCAGCGAACACGGAGCACAGTACCACGTGTATCGACTAGTCAACGACTAGCAGCGTGTTGCCTGCTTGCAGAGACTCGTAGACCATTTGATACAAACAGCTTAAAACACTATTTCCAGCTCAACACACAGAACTTTTTCTTTACTTGTTTTTTTTTTTTTTTTAATCAGACCAACCGTCACATTGTAGTCATACCTGTTGCTTGTTTGTGTATTTTATTTGCAGCAAATATAACTGAATCAGCCAGCAGTCACAGAAATGATTAATGTTTAGTGTCCGTTTTCTGATTTGGAATCAGATTTTTATTATGCTGTCAGATATTTTTACAATTCTAACGTGAAAAAAAAGGCTAAATAGTGTTGAAACTTTTGTTTTTAATTTAAACAAAACACGGGACTGTTTCTGTGACACAAATAATGATTGTTGTGGTTTCCACAGAACCTTCCCAGCACATACAGTTACATCATGGTTAAGACTGACATGAGACGAGTTTGAATATATTTCAATTCATTTACCGAGTGTTTATATTACCTGCCACATTGGTTATTTCTTCTGCGATTTGTAGTATTATCAGGAAGGTACATATCTTCTGTTACAGCTTAGTGTGAAAACATGAACTTCCTTCATTTTAATACACAGTGATCATATTGCAAAAAAGTCTGCCTCCTTTCAGAAAATAACGCACTACATGTAAAGACGTGCATGTTATATTTATTTCTTAAACGCTATCAGAGTGAGAGAGTACACATTTTTTATATAAGTTTTTCTTTTAATGTTTTTCAGAGGTACACAGTGTGGAGGGAAAGTGTCAAATGTGCATAAAATATTGGCTGACACTTGTTTGGAAATGACAAGTGTCTGAATTCAGTTTATAATTTTTAATGAGATTTCCTTTTCTTTTTTCTTTTCTTTTTTTCCCTGATTGTGTGGATTTGCTGGAGTATTTCTACCTCCACACAAGTTAGGATGGAAATGTGCTTTTGATTCTTAAAGCTGAAGCTGAGGAGCACTGATGTGTACACTACACTTGTAATGGTACTGTTTATAAAMAAAAACTAAGATTTATAGCTGCACTTTTTTTTTTATCCTAAGGTGTTTATTTTGTATTTCACCACTGCAAAGAGAAAACATGATGTGTAGGTGGTTGATGGATGGTACAGACCACGTTAGGGGCACCCACAGTGCATTCTGTTTGATAACACTAAACTGTCCAGCTGACATGTTACATCTAGTACAATTGTAGTTTGCCATCATCAGTGTGTGCATGGGTGAATGTCTGAAGTGTGAAGYGCTTTAAGTGTCCTGGATGGAGAAAGGCGCTATATAAGTACAGTCCATTTACCATTTAATATTTTGTTTTTGTTTACTGGTACACACCGTTACCAACCTGCTTTTTTTCTTTATAATTTGACTCCAACACGCCTACAGCCTTAAAACGCCAGGAAAATCWAGTTATGCGACTCTCACGACGACGGGGCTGAATTGTTTTTGTTTGAAACAAGCTTGTCATTTTGTTTTTATTAYGGAGTCATCCAGAAGTGTTGTATTTTATTGTTGCTTTCCCATTTGTGTACTTTCTCTGACTTTGTCTCATGATTCCTTTGGTCATAATGTGCTCAGAGGATTAAAACTGTGCCTTTTATGCTGAACCCGTAACATCACATGGTGGCCGAGAAATCAGGAGAGAAAATATTCTTAATAAATTCATAAGTAAAATATCTTCCTCTGACTTTATTTTGAAGGAATTTTCCTRGACCACTTTCAGTTTCAGAAGCAGCAAGCACTTCCCATCATACTTTTCATTTGACATGATTAGTTGCATATCAGCTGCTTACGTTTTGCTGATTGTGTAAGGAGATACAACATTTTTAATTATTTGAAATGATCTGAGGACAGTGTTGTAATGTTAGTTAAAAAAGTTAACTCCAATATTAAAGGGCAAARTTTAACAGATTCTAAACCGTCAGTGCTCAGAGTATAAGTTGGGAAACACATGGCAGTGGGTGATTTAAAACGTAAAATAAATTCACATTTTTTGCCCTGCATGTCCTCTCCTAAAGGCAAATGAACATTTCCCTTTTGATGCAAGCACAAATCTAAAAGAGAAAATAAATTCAGTGGAGTTGATGCTGAATTCATTACACAAAGGAAAAGAAAAACAGCTGTAAAAATGTTAGTGCTTTTTTTGTGAAGAGATTTGTCCACTGCTTAGGATTTATCTTTATTCTACGATATATTTGTGAACCACCTAAATAGTTTTAGTCCTTTATCCCAAACAAATCCCTTATTTTACATTTTAAATTAAGTATCATTAATTGATGGTAAAGCACACATTAAAATAAATCATGTAYTTAATCAAAGCAGATATATTATTGATGCTGTTGGTTTGTCTCAGCAGCAAACTTCAAAATAAAAACACAACACTCGTAATAACAAAAAACTTAAGTCAAACTAAGTGCAATAAAGGTAGATTTACATATTGATCATAAGCTTTTACCTCTAATCCTGATTTAATGCATCAACATTGTGATATCTAATCTTTCCTCTAGAGGATGCTGTCCCCTTAGATTTACATGTTCACTCYATGAACCAACAGTCATTAGGTTTACATTCTCCATGTACATCATCTCACCCTGTGACACCTCAGCTGTGCTTTCACTCAGATCACTGCTAATAATGTCACTTTTTCTGATTACTTTTCAAAACGAAACGGCTTTCATCACTTGTCAAACATGCAGAAGTGTTTTATATTTTTAGAACTTAGTTTTTAAGCTCTGATTTTCTAACAAATGACAATGTTTCAAACACCTTGAACAAAAACGTGTGAACACGAATAGTTCATATTAACTCCTGTTACGATAATCGGAATTTATTACTTGTTGTGTATGTGTTGGCAACTGTCCAATGCATACACAAGTTTTAAGTGACATGAAGTTTTTAATGATTTTGACCTCAYCAACCTTTCTTTTCTGCATGACACTGATAGGAACTTTTTTTTCACAATTTGAAACATAACTGTAGAAACTGAACAAATTTTACTCACAAATGGCTTTTAAATCTGTTCGTTGAACAACCTGGAGAACTATTCATGTCCAATTTTTGAAACAGTTWTTTTGTTTGTTTGTTTGCTAGTAGATATCAGTCAGTGTTGTCTGGTTAGACTACTTTATGTTATCAGAGCTGCAAGCAAGTCTTCTACTGAATCACAGACATGAAAACCCCCTAAATGTGGGGATGACAAATAATAGATGATTAATAAAGTCAAGCAACCTTCACTCAAACTAGAAGCACTGCTGACTTAACTTTGTGTGGTAGCAAATCTGACTTRCAGACTGTCAGTTAAGTTTAAAAGTACTAAATCAAATCAAGCATGGATATTTAAAGTCAGCTTGTGGTGTATTTGAATGCATTTACATTATTTCTCAAATCCAACCTCAAATGAGAACAAGTTAGGGCAGAACGAAAGCAAAGTCTAGTCAAATAGAGAAAAATTCTGCATTCGGAATTCACCATTGTCTCAGAGTTGTTACTAAACTGCTTCCATCTTTTCTTTTTTTTTTTTTGTAATTACATCACCCCAAATAATTTTAGTGAATATACATGATATACATATATTCTGGATGATTCTTTAGTGGGCTTCTTAACATAAAATAAAACTAAAATAGGAGGAATTCTAATGTATTTTGTGAAGATCTGCTCCAGCCGCCTCAAGAAGACGAAGCCAACTTTTTATTTTTGCTCAGTAATGTTTGCAGTGAATTTTAGCGCTTGAGAAAGATTTTCAAAAGTAATCGTGTGTGTGTGTGTGTGTGTGTGTGTGTGTGTGTGTGTGTGTGTGTGTGTGTGTGTGTGTGTGTGTGTGT
>NW_013953418.1:93716-97855 GCF_001266775.1 Austrofundulus limnaeus
TGTGTGTGTGTGTGTGTGTGTGTGTGTGTGTGTGTGTGTGTGTGTAATGGGGAGTGGTCAGGAAGGGGTGGGGTGGGGACAGAAGCATCAGTTAAGATTAAATGAGCTACTTAATTTAACAGTGCTTGTTGTTGTAAAATGCAGAGTATTTATGCTTGTGTAACTGTGTCATTGACATAGAAGTGATGACAGTTTATTGGGTTTTAAAGGTGTAGAAAGAGTCATGTACAGCTCTGAATTTATATGAAACATAAGATATATTTTATGTATTTTTTACAGATCAAACACCTCTTTGCCACATTCTGTAATCAACAATTAGTCAGAAGCCAGTTAGTATGTAGGTTTAATGTTTTTATATGATTTATTTACTATTATTTTCAACTTATACACGGGTCTCAAAAGATAAGCTACAAATATATTGGAGTGAAAGGAGTGTCTAAACTGTATAATGTAGTATTCAGGCTGCTACACCTCACCTCATACCATAACCAAGTTTGTAAAGAAATTCCCTACAGAGAACTGCCTCAGTCCAGTTTACTTGCCCAGTCTTAACACCTCTTCTTAGCCAAAACACACAGCAGGACGGTTCGAACGGCATGTTTGTTTGCCTCAGTCCTTGTTGTGCCTTGTTTCTTTGGGGTGCTTTAATCCAGCTATGGCAGCCAGGTCCGCAAACAAAGCCAGCGTCTTTTTCTTTACTTGTTTTTTTTTTTATGTGCCAACGTGCTCACCAAGACCATGACAAAAACCAAACAACGCTGTCTCGCTCAAAATCAAAAGTTCAAGCCAAGTTCTCATTTTCTGTCAGCTTACACCTCAGTGAGCAACGCATCGTTTTAGTGTCAAGGTTTCGCTCAAGATGTCGCAGGCAGAGGCGCACCGTTTCCTGGTTAGACGATCGAACAAAACGACGAGTTGCTTCCTTTTATTGGTTTTGTCAAAGACGCAGTTCACTGAGCATGTTTCAGTTAGCTCAAAGGCATCACTTTTGGGTTATTCGATGGAGCGTTCTGACACAAACCAGCCACGACACAAAACAAATTGATCAATGATTGTTTTGTACTGTTCTCTATGCCTTTACATCTTATTCTGTCTTGCATTTACAAAGGATTTCTAAAGGTTTTATATCACAAGTTTAGGGCAAAATGTACAAAAATCACGTGATCATTTTCTTCGAATCTTCGATTTTTTTCTGATTCTCTTTCTTCTCTTAACATGTCTTCAGGACTCATTGCGAGATGACCCTTGATATTTAATACATAAGTGCTCTCATCTCAAAATAATAAAAAAGACCATTTGATTTCTTCATTTTAATGTGTAGCAACAGGCCACTGTAGTGTTTGACCTGGGTTAAATGTCTACCATCAGATTGACCAAGGGGAGGCAGTATGTTCAGATAACAAATTGGTGCATTTATTTCTTTTTCTCCTCTGTTTCCTTTTTATATTATGTCCAGAACATGGTGCTGAAATAAAAAACAAAACAAAACACAACATTAAAAGAAAAGGTGCTACCATTGTGGACTGCAGCATCCATGCTTTGGATCTTTGAGAGCATAGCCTTCTGGTGAACTGAGACAGCCTGCACCACCCCTAAAAAAAATCCTGCGGTCTCAGAATGCTCCACAGCCAAGCACCTCAGCTCTACACAGTTTACAGCCGAACTCAACTCTTTATGGTGCCATTTTTATTTTTCCAATCCTCACAAAAAAAACAACAGGTACAATAACTGCTCAAATAATGTTTATTCTACACATATGATTTACTTTGCAATGATTCAGTCTGCACTAGGACTTTTTTTTCTATAAGGGAATGAACTGGGAGGTGATCATGTGTGTATTTTTAGCAGAGGCACAGAAGCACAAATTTACTTCTGCTACTGGAATTTGGGTTAAAAACATATATAAATAGAAAAATATATATAGAGAACGTGATTTCTGTGTTGTAAATTCCTGTCATCTATATGTCTTTTATCTGTGTGTATCAATTTTTTTTGTCGTTCTTGTTGAATTGGCTGTAATATTTTTGTTTAAATATGAATTTGATATTCCAAAAGAGCAATGTCATTCTAATTGAATTTGTTATCTGAGGTGTTGGGGAAATATTGATTTGTTTATATTCGATCAGTTTAGAGATTGTGTTAGCTTGTTGGTGTGTTTCACAAACCAGGAGACTCCTTAGGGTATAAATGGTTAACTGCGAGTACTGTAGTCCAAAATGTTGGCATAAAGCGAGAGGACAAATTTGCTACAAAATCTTTTGAAAGTGAAAATCTTAATCCCTTTGTTGTGATTAAAAAAAGAAAATATAAGGAAGGATTTCTTTGTTGATGTTAAATATAAAATGTAAGTAAACTGTTTTGCAGAATCCCCGTTATTTTAAAAAAAAAAAGGAAACTGATGTCCAGTGTTGTACCTACACCCTATTTTTGGGAACAATATGAATATTATTATTAATAACATATGGTGCTAAAGTTCTTTTTGTATGTTTTGGTTTTTAGATGAAAAAGAGAAATATGCTGAAAATGTAATGTTAAGCCTTACTGTAGATTCATATATCAGACTGTTCATCCCAGAAGAGAAAAATAAATATAGTATTTGAAAGTGCAACATATCAGTCATGTTTTCAATGTATTTTCTTTTTCAATTTTCATTTTATTTATTTATTTTTGTCAAATTTGTGTCAATTTGTTCATGTTGCTATTTTTTTCCCAGCAGGTAATACGTTTTTCAAAAGGATTTCTGCGGTTGGCACGTCTTAAATTCTTCTCCTTTGGTTGAACATATTAACAAACTAAAACAAACATCCAGCCATTTTCTTTTATCTGCATTTACCTTTCCAGATCACATGGGGAGATGGTGCCTCCACCTGTCACTGTGAGAGAGGCAGGGTCCACCCTGGGCACGTCGACAGTCCATCACACAGACATATAGAGACAAAACAAGACAATCAATGATTCACTCTCTCACCCACACATAGGGCCAATTTAGAGTTATCAGTGAACCTAACATGTTTGTGGACTGAGGGAGGAAACCAAAGTGCTAGAGCCAAAGACAAGCTCCAGAAATGTAAAGAAGGGAATTAAAGGGGACATATTCAAAATTTTCTATGATGCTTTCTAAAATATTACATCACAGAATTTGCTGCAGAACCGCTAAATAAGGTCTGGACCTACCAACTATCCAATTTGGTCATCTTCATTCTCCTCTCGCTCAGACTCTGGCTCCAACATGTAAGGCTGGACGGACAAGTCTTTAGTTGTTGACATCTTTTAATTAATTGGGAAATAAAAAAAGTATTTGCATCGCTACATAGGTGTAAACCCCTCTATCAAACTAGACTGTTCTGGAAGCTGGGGAGGCTAAAGCACCCCCTTTTACATTTAAAGAGACAGCCTCAAAACGAGTTGATATGAGACACACCTGAGAAACGGTGTGAAATAGGAGCTTGTGGAGTTACAATAAGGAGAAATTCACAGCAAATCATTGCAGTTCCACTTTATATAGATTCAAACCGAATGATTTAAATGTTAAAGAAAGGATTTTAACTCATATGTCTCCTTTAAAGTAGTACCCATAAGGATAGATTAGGATCTAAATTGTCCCTTATAAACTCTGATGGCTGATTAAAAAAACATTACATGGTAATAAAGATACAGTTTCTTTATTGTTTATTTTTTTCCAAAATAAAAAATTAAACAAATGGTTTATCAGAACCTTTTTCAATAAAAGTGCTTGTTTTATCTGAGTGTGGTGAAATCCTCTTTAGTCTGTTCTTTGTTCTGTTTTTTTTAAGCTGACAGGTCTCACTGTTATCACCCTACAGAAAAATGTGTCAGTCACAGTCTAAGCAGGATTATGCTGCATTATATTCACCTAATTAAACATACGGTGACACTATGTCTGCAGTTCATGACTGTCAGTGTATAGAAGATTTTTACAGGTTAAAATTCACAGTTTTTGTATTGACATCTCTGTAAAATCCCTAGTCTCTTTATAGAATAGAATAGGATAGAATAGAATAGAATAGAATTGAAACAGCCTTTATTGTCCCGCAGAGGGGAAATTCAGGTGTAACAGCAGCAACAGACATATAGGTGCCACCATTGTTATCAGAGTGATTTATGCATCAAACACCCAT
>NW_013953419.1:0-2371 GCF_001266775.1 Austrofundulus limnaeus
CAACATAATATATGAGGAAAACAAAACAAAGCTGGTGGAAAATCAGATCTTGATAGAACAAAACACAAAACAACACTGTTGTCAAATATGGGTCCATATTCTGGTCAATTATTCACTAACAAAGTGTTGCAGATAAATAGCCTGTCTAAGTTTACAGTCAGCTTTAGCTCCTCACAGATCCTATGACTCTGTCTGTAACAAAACATCTCATGAACAGACAGATTTTAATGAAACTTTCAAAATAAAATAATTTTATGTACATCTACAAGTCATAACTTTTGGAGTCATGCAATCTTAGCCAACCTCAAAAAATACTATAACTCAGACAGATTTACAGATATTAAGTTAAATTTGAAAGTGACAGCACATATTTTGAAAGTAGCATTGCACAATGTCACATGACACGTCATTTCTCAACAAAAGATGATTTTGGTCTAAAAACTGTTGCATAAAAAGCAGTGGACAATATGCTCTCCTTAATGACTGTTCTAATGTTTTCTACAGATGAAACTGTGTGTGCGATGTGTCGAATGGTGAATGATTTCAGCATGTGTGTAATCAGTGTGTAGATGTTGGAAGAGATGCTATTAGGCAGAAAACAGCTCCCATAAGGCTGTTTTTAATCAACTGGCCTGATTGTTGTTGGGGAAATAATTAGAAAAGAGAGTGAGAATGTAAGAAAGGAAAGGGATGACAACATAAATATAATGAGCTGTGATGAGAGATTGAAGTAAATAGAAAAAAGCAAAGAACTGCAGCTTTTCTTTACAGATGCTGTTAAAGTCAGTATGTGTGACAAAACACACATTAAAATGATGTGTATAAATACAGAACTCGTTTTCTGTGGTTTGGAGCAGGACTTTGTTTTAGACATTTGAGCACACATTTTTTTTCTGAATGGGTTCTAGAGAGATGCTGTGTTTTAAATTCATTTAGACATTTTAGTCTACCAGCCCCCTCAGTGAACAACTGCACATGGAGGCGCTGAAGACTAAATATACAACAAAAATTACATGTAGACTGAAGAAAAAGACTACACTAACTTATTTTGAGTAAAAAGGGGCAGCTATGGCTGAGTGGTTAGGGGTGTCGTTCTGGAACCGGAAAGTCACCGGTTCCAGCCGTCTCAGTTGTTGTGTACTTGGGCAAAACACTTCACCCGCTTGCCTACTGCAGTGGCCCTGGTGCATAGCAGCCCCACCTCTGTTAGTGTGCTCCAGGGCATCTGTGACTACAATGTAGCTTAACACCATCAGTGTGTGTGTGAATGGGTGAATGCCTGTAAAGCACCTTGGGGTACAAGTGGATTTGATAAGGTGCTAAGTAAGTAAGTGTAGGCCATTTATCATTTAAAAATAATTATGTGACATGATTTGTTAATATTTGCAGAATTGATCCCTTGTGAAATACAAAAACAGGCATCTGCAGCTGTTCCCTCCTTTTTTAAAAGTGGGGGTATAAAATTGACTTAAAATATGCTGTCAATCCCAGTAATAAGACAACAGAATGTGATGTCAACTGATTCTAATTCTACTGCCTTTGTTACGGACTAAATAATTTTCAAAGCGGCAGTATCATTATAAAATCATCAAAAACCATACCCAAACTGTTGCTTTGACTCTTTCATTATTTTTGTGAAATCCTGCAATGTGGTGTGGCAGCTATTCAGGAGAACAAAAATGGCTGGTTGGCCCTAGAACCGCCTTCTAGGTGCAGCTCCTCCTCTGGGCTGTGTCTCCAAGCTGAGTTTCTTCATCATAGAACACACCTCTCCCACCCCCGTGACTCCTGCAAGCTATCAGCAGCAACAACTAGCAAACAACTGCTGAAACAGCATCTGCTGAGCTCCTAATACTAACAACTTATCAGTCCAGTCCTTTTCAGATTAAAAAATGCCTTTGAGGAAATAGATTTTTCAGATGCCAAAGGACTCTTTTTAAGCTTTTCCAAGGATGACACAGTTCTTAAAAAATGGTTGCACTTTAATTTTGGAACTAAGTCACAGACGAAAATTTTTTTTGTTTGTGTGATGTACTGTATGGATAATAGCTTTCTGAACAAAAGGGAATTTAATAATGCAGATGTTAAGATCAAGGTTGCACTTTTTTGCTCAAATTTAGCTGTTAGCTAGCATCCTAGCTTGTAGCTTGGTAAAAATTACAAAAAACTCCTTCCATGAGGGAACAATGAGAGGACCTGAGTACTACGCTACCTGAGTAGCGTAGACTGAGTACAACTGAGACAGTTTTTGCTTTTCCCATTTCCACACAAAAGTTAGACACTAAAAAACACTGAAAAATAGTATATATTTTTACATAACATATATTTTATTTTATGTAAAAAATATATTTACATAACATATATTTTATAT
>NW_013953419.1:4472-8595 GCF_001266775.1 Austrofundulus limnaeus
CCCCCTCCCCTACCCACTTTGATGCATTTTTCAAATTTAGCCTTGGGGCGGAGTTATCTTTTCACGGGGGTAAGTTACACTTTAAGCGTACAGTTGAGACACCATTCAAAATGCTGGAAAGCTGACAGTAAATCACTGCCAATGTAATAAACTGTATATAAAAATAATTATCAGTGTTATACACTTCAGCATTTATTTTATTTAAATTATCTTGTTTTCCTGTGTGTCTCCTCCCCCAGTTTACCCACCAGGACACCGATGGGTCTTGGAGAGGAGACAATGTCTCCTTCTTGGTTTGGAGGCGATGGACCAGACTTACAGCCCCTTGGGGTGGCCTGTGTGGCCGAGTCTGGCGTGTCTCCTCCAGGAGACGGGGTGAGAGCCTTTAGCTCAGCCTCTAGCTGCCTTCCCCCAGGTGGTCGTTCCCTTCGTGAACCCCGGCCTCTGGATCAGCGCAGTAGCTCAGGACGCCTCCAGCAGCCAGTCACCACCGTTAATGGCAGCCGCTCCCTCTTAGGATCTGCACTTCTTACAATGACCGAGATAATGTTCAGTGACCTGGACAGCAGGTTTCAAGAGAACTGTTAAAGGGAGTTATTCTATCTTCCCAGGCTAATAACTATTAAAAATGAACTTATTATTAAGTTATGACCTCTTATCATTACCTCTTGGCTTCAAAGTAAACACACTCCTTAATATGTTAGTACCTTGTTGCTTTGAAGTAACAACACACTCGTGTAATCAGAGAAAAACCTTAAAAACCAATGTCCAGTCATAGAATTGTCTTTATATTACTGCAAGCAGTTTAATAGAAATTTGCAAGAAAAGCCACATTTGATTATACAGATTGAAAATATTGAACAATAATTGATGGTGGTAAAAATAAAAAGATCTAAGGCGCTGACCTAACCTTGTGATTGAGCTATGTGGCATTTTCTGTTAATTTGGACGGCAAGGCAGTTGGAGTAGAGTTGTTTTTACCTCCATGAAAAGCAGCAGACTGTTGCCAGAGAGAACTTCTCTAAGCTGGGTTGTTTAATTTGGTCTTTGGCCTGTAGATTGCTGGAAAGCAGTGTGGCAGCTTGTCCCCAGCTGAGATGTCTCTTGGATCTGGTGCTCCTCTTGTTAGGCTGTCCTTGCCTTTGCTGCCTCTTCTCCAGACGGGTCCAGAAGACAACTTACTGCTGAAACTGCTCCCTTTTTATACTGTTTTTGGGCTCTCCCCGGCCCCCCACGCCCACCCACAGAGACAAAAACAGAGAGAGAAGTAATTAGAAAGATAGAAAGATTGAAATAGCGAATAGAGTTATATTAAATATACACCAACAAAACACAGGACCACACACCCAACATCTGTCCGCTCACCTGAAAAATAAATGGATAAATACATGGAGGGCATATATACAAATATACACAAACCCATACATATATAAAGATTTACATACATACATGCCTACATTCATAAATATTGTCAGTATATTCACACAGACATCTATACACACTCAGTGACCAGTCAGAACCCCCCGGATCAGAACACCTGTTTGTGAGCGGTTGTGAACATGCGTGTATATACAAGATTTCTCCAATGGAATATTTAATAGTGACTGTGGAGGATCGGAGACCCAACCCCCAAGACACGAGGCAGACATAGGGAAGACCAGAGTCCAAGGGCCTGAGAGGAATCCCGAGCGCAGAGCCCCAAGGGGCACCCGCATGGGAAGATCTGCCCACCCACCCCCAAGATTCAGACCATAGGAGAGAACTGTGAGAGTCCCCCCAGCGACCACACGCACAGCCCCCGGGGCCAGCAGCGACAAACTCATGGGCCCCACCGGCACCTACCATACCAGGGCAGATCCAGGAAAGGGCACAGATGTCCGGGCCCCCAGGGCGCACCCCCTCCAGGCCAAAGCCCAACAGGTCCAGAGGCCCCGAGCCCCAGCAGGCAGTCACATGGCCAGGCCGCCACATACCCCAGCGCCCAGCCCCAGACCCCTGGAACCCCCAGCACGCCGGCGGCCAGCCGTACACCCCACCGGGGGGCCGTGTAGCAGCGGGCCCCCAGATAAACAAGCAGTAGGGGCAGTCAAGACTGCAGCCTGACAAATACCCAAACATAAACAATCGCACCATCCCACCCTCATCCCCACCCCCACTCAATCAAAGACATACAAAGATGCCACATTCCACTCATACCACCGATACACACTCTATATCCCCCAGGTCCAGGACATGCATCCACCCCCTATAGGAGGCAGCACACACCCGAACCCAGGAGATAGACCCAATCATTCTGAGGTGGAGAGGAGCAGGTAGCCAAGGCCCGGCCCGGGCCACACCAGAACGTCCGGCCAGCCCCCCGCCACAGAGAAGTCACACCCATGACCACCCCATCACACCGCCAATGACCAAGTGCACTCCACTAACCGTCCACCCCCCGGAACCCGGCAGCCACCCCGGCCAGGGGGCCACCCACAGGAACCAAGAGCCACACCTCAGGAGACCAAGCAGCACCAGGGAGGATGGAGACCCAGCCCCGCCCCCGGCAACCGTCCAAGCCCCGAGCCCACCCACAGCCCAGGACAGCACCTGGCGGCCCGCCCTTCTTCAGGACCCCCTCCCCAAATGGCAGTCGGAGAACGGGATGGGAATAAAGACCCTGACACCCACACCCCCACCCGCAGATGTACTGTTGGTACGTGTTGTTCTATAGAGTAATTCAAAAGGGAAAGAAGAAGTGGCAGAGGCCGACGTGGTGCCTGTTTCCCCTCCACCACTACTCTAAACCAAAACCCTATGTGTCTATATGCAAACCTTGGGGGTGGGCACAGGCACAGGCACAGGAGGCAAGAATGGTGCCATCCGGCCACCCATAGTCATGAGTGCCCACCATAAGTTCCTATATGTGAATTTCATGAAAATGTTATGAGTGAATGTCTAACATGTACAAAATAATTTTGGGCCCAGGTGGTTATGGCAAACAGAAATGTGATATTGTTGCTCTCATAACACAACTGTGCCCCAAAAAACCCCCACATGGGTAAAGTTGAAAGTTGAAGAGGATGGAGGTGTGCGGTGAGGAATGGGGAGAATAAGCTGAAGGAGCAAAATGCTCCCACAGGGAGTCAGCTCCCCTGCTGGCCCCAGTAAGCCCTCCCTTTCCCAGAAACCCACCCAGGAAGAGCAGCCCAACTACCTCTCCCTCCAGGCAGACCGGCAAGTCCATGGAACCCCAGACCATGGACTGACAGAGCCCCAGGACCAACACCCCCACCAGAGTCACCCAGACCCCCAAAACCTGACCCCAACCCCATAACCGGCCCGCCGCCCAGAGAGGCCACCATTCCCCAGCAAGGACGGCCTGGCAAAGAGCGCCCACCCAACCGCCGACAGAGCAAGGGGGCACCCAGGGCGGGCCCCTGCCACAGCAAAGGGGCCAACCAGCTGGCCCAGCATGGCCCCCAGCGACCACCAATGGCCACCAACCCAGTCCCCACCCCAGAAGACATACTACACCCACCCCAACATTCGGGCCACTATCAGAACATATAACACAAGGACACCCAGGCTGGGTCGACCCCCCGCCCCACTAGCTCCATGTCACGCCCCCAGCCAACCCTACCCCCCAGCCCATGAGAACCGCAGACAACCAGAGGCCCCCAGCCCAGAGCCGGGCACCAGGGCACACACTGGCCCAGGGCCCGGCAATCCGCCCACCAGATTCCAAGCCCCCCCTGCCCCACCAGAGCCCACAGCCCAGGGGCGGCACGCCCCCAGAGTCCCAAGCCCCCCACGTCCACCCCAAACCTGCCCCAGCACGGCCAGGCAACCGGACCAGTGACCAATGACCGCCTCTACAAACTACCCGAGGGCCCACATGCAGCCACCAGAAGACATCCCCCAAAACCTCCAAGGCCCTCCCCAGAGTGAGAGCAGTATCACCCCCACTCCGGAACCCACCCAACCCCACAGACCCCGATACACCCCCACCAGCCCCAATGCCCCAAGAGGTCCGATACTAAACCCCCCACCCTCACCATGTGATGAAACTAATCAAAGGAGCCCAAACAAATTTATCTGATGAGGCGGCAGAGGCTGTTTCAAGACGATAATGATCTAACAG
>NW_013953419.1:9229-10835 GCF_001266775.1 Austrofundulus limnaeus
CTGTAGAACAGTGTAGATCCAGAGTGCAGTGTTGACCTTTGTCCCTTTCTGGTTTTGTATGGTTTGTATGGTTTTATTTCGTCTAACAATCATGTTATTTAACATTGGTGGTTTTGTACTGACCAATCTTTGAACACGAATATTCTTACAGTATTATTAATTTATTAAATGGAATAAAGTCTACACCTTCAACTAAATGTTCTAGATGTTTGATTCCTTCACTTCTCCAACCTGCAAAGTTTAACATACTGTTTTGTTGCAGGATGTCAGGATTTTTCCAGATGGGTGTTTGTCTACATGGGAGTAGTAAAGACTTTGTCATTTTCAGAAATTCCCACCATGCTGCCAGAGATGAGCTGATATTAATGCTTTTAAAGCAAGCATGTCATTTTATGTTAGCGCTTATAAACGGAAGATCCGAAATCCTAATAAAGGCAGCAGTCTTGACATGTCAGTTTTCTTTAGCTTGATAATTTTGCATATTCATGTTATAACCTTTAAATAAATGTCACCTCAAAGGCCCAGCAAAGCATTCAAAGTAAAACAATTAATAAATAAAAGTTTGAATAAAATGTTAAACAAAATAATTAAAAGTAACTTGACTGCTTGGCAACAAAACAAATACAAAACAGGCAGTTATAAGGAGTCTCAAAAAACACTTTCAGCATTCATATTTGCCAAGTTAAGCTAAAATATGAATCTACAGATGACAATAAGTTAAGAGCCGTTTGGGATCTGAAAGAGCTGGTTCTTCTTTGTGAGTCGTTCTACAAGAGCCAGTTCTCGGAAAAGAGCCAAACTTCCCATCATTACTCCAAAGGTCTCTTTAAGTGGTTAAGAGTTGCCACTAGGGGTCTGAGATGGACTGAGGAGACAGAGATCACAGCTGTGTCCTCCTCATAAATACTCTGCACCACCTCAGAAACTGTACTACGTGGCGTAAATGCAGTTACGAAAACGAATGGAAGTCAGTACAGAGTCCTCAGTTTGATGCAAGTTCAAGGATGTGTCTGTGTGGGTTGATGTGGCCAAGCCAATTCACTGACAGATGACGTCAGTGTGAAACAATGTTTTTGAGCAGTTTGTACAATACATGAGTGTGTACAGCTTATGTGCTCTGAAGGTTATTTCTGGAAAAGACAGCACAAGTCAGTTAAAACAACCACAGTGGTTTGGGCAATCTGAAAACAATTTACTTGTGTATGACACAATGTATAGTGGGTCTTATGATGCTAAATAATGACTTTTTCAACTTGGACATGACAGGACGTTTTAAAGGATATTTGTGTGGGTGTGCATTTGTGTTTTCACAGCTATAACTACACACATTAACCTTTTAGTTTATAACAGCAGCAAGACTTTGCGTCAGGAAAATTATGCCCTACAGCTATAACTGTCATAGTCACCTTCAACAATGCAAACTGGTGTTTTTTTCCCTTCGTTCTGAGAAGAAACACACACAAATACGAAAGCTGTTTTTTTTCCCAAGTTGCAATGCTTAATGATTACTTTTTTGGTTTTTCAATTTTAGTGGTGTTCATTTCGGATTTATTATTTGAACAACTAAAGGTTCTGCTGCACATAATGTGTTATTAAAAACATCACC
>NW_013953419.1:11415-12658 GCF_001266775.1 Austrofundulus limnaeus
CCACTAGATGTTGCTGAAAACAGCAAATCCTACACACTGTGCCTTTAACAAAACAAAACAAAAACATCAAATCTTTCTTCAACAACAAATTATATGGATACAGATTATATTGTTTCATATTTTTAACAATCTAGCCTTTATCATTCTTTTAAACATGTACAGTGATTTGGCACTTTCAAAATCATCTTCCAGATTATTCCACAATCTGACTCTTTGGATTGAGGTGCACCGTTCTTTCAAACTAGTTCTAAAGGTTTCATGAACATCTCTGTCCCCTTAAGATTACAACAGCTCTCCCTTTTTACAATTTTTTTTTCTGGATGTTTAAAGGTAATGTGTTTTGGTGTGCTTAATACATCTTTCACCTTTCACCATGAAAGGTGATGATTACATATGCTTGCATGTGTTATTTGTTTGTTAGTAAAATATCATGATGTAGTTAATTTCAATAGAACCAATAAAATAAATTTTCAATGTGCATATACTACTAATTACATTTTGAACTGCTCCTGTATGGAAGATTTATCCTGACTTTAATCAAGAGCGTATATTTTTAATTTGAGAGCAGGATAATATGTTTTTGCTCTCACAACTTTATGTATTTGCTCTCAAAACTTAAAATGCTCGCACTCAAAACCTCTGCTCTCTTTCAAATAGAGTATGCTCTGCTCTCTCTCAAACCTTTCCTTTCTCACTCAGAATTTCTCCTCATGCTCTAACTTTCTCTCTGCACAAATCCAAACTGCGCTCTCTTGGATCACATTTCTGCTTGTGGATTTCTCCTGCGCTCTCACATCAGGCAGTATCATCTCCTAGCAACCGTTCCAGCCAATAGAGTGAAAGCATTAAACTGGGCGGAGACAGCCTGCTCTGGAGTGCCTTTGTTTCCTTCCAGTGGACGTGCCTGTGTGTGGATGCATAGATTGTTGTATCTGCTCTTCCTGAGACCTGGTTCATGAACATTTTGGTCATTTGTTTAATATACCTCAAAATCCGTGAATCATTCGTTCTTTCTGTTTTCAATTGTCAATTAAAAATCAAAAAGTGTTGGGGGTCACCAAAAGATACCCTGACCGGGTCAGTGTATCTTTTGGTCATTGGATGTTCATTTTCGAAACAGGTATTAAAAAAAAGAAACGATTGGATATTTGATTTTTGTTTTAAAATACTGAAATTAAAATTAAAATATAAAGCATTTCTCGTTCTTGGTGTCAAAAAGGGATGAACAAAATTTTTAAAATGA
>NW_013953419.1:15258-16636 GCF_001266775.1 Austrofundulus limnaeus
TCAAAAGCCTGAATTTTGCCTGAAACTTTCAGACTGAAGAAGTCTCTTGGAGAAGAGACGAAACGTTTCATTAGAGAAGAACCCGTCCAGAAGACCTATACAATTTTTTTCTTTTTAGTTTTCACGCCCCTAGTTACATGGACATGAGACTGCTTAAGGGAAGTGGGGAAAGTGAAAGTCTAATGTCAGACATTAATCATAAGCACAATTGTTGAACACTGCTTAGTTGGTCTTTTTCACTTCTGCTTCCCCACGTCCATCTTGCTCGTCTTCTGGGGCCAGAGGGTCAGAGAGCATCGAAAGTCCCGAGTAGTCATCTCTCCTTCCTCTTTTCTACAAGTCACCATTTGGAGAGAACTCATAACAACACAACAACAAACAGTTCATGACAGCAAAAGTTCAATGTAATCAATTTAAAGTTCACCACAGGATGATTAAGTTTTGGAATGATACAACATGTATATTAAAACTAAACCTATCACACCAGTAATCCAAAGTGGGCATGCTGTGAGCTAAGAATATGACAGAAGTCAAAGCTACTGCCATTCATACACAAACATCTTCCAAAACAAACCCAAGTGTGTTTTCATTAAGATTGTGTGATAGATTCATACACAAATTCACAAATTCCCTGTCAACAAGCAATGCAGCAGAAAATGAGGAGGAGGAGACAGAAAGTGGGTGAGGTGTGTGTAAAAAGAGAGGAATATTCAAAAATGATGTGTAATGATTCTCTGCATGACCAATCACAGCCTCTCTTCCTCTGAGAGTAACTGATGTCTTGGACAAGCTTGCCTCCTGAACATAGAGTGATGCTAATAAATTATTTGTGCAAACTGCAGTCAAAATGTTTAAGTCAAAATATTCAATAAAAATATGGCTACAGATGTACCTGAAGGGAAAATGTGTACAATTTCCTGAAATCCATCAGCATTATAATTTTTGATCATAATCAGGTGAATTAATTGATGATAGATTTCTTTTGTCATGCACAGATTGTTATTGTGAATAAACTATGACAAAAAGTATTACACACTGCAGGACTTCACCAAGAACTTGTTTTTTTGTTTTTTGTTTTTTGCTTCATGATATAGAAAGCTACAGATATAGTCCCATCGTCTGAAAGTTTTTTGGGTTCTTCTTAAGCTACGTTCAGACCAAACGTGTTTTGAGCATCCAAAACGCGCCTGATGTGTGCAGTTGGCTGCTTGCGCCCTTTTACGTCATATGTGTTCGCTGCACTGGCGCTGGAACAGGGGAGCCTTTACGGCCCTGCCCATCAGCTGGTCCCACGAACTTCTACAGGCTGCAACCCTGACAAGTCATGACTTCTCTCTCTCTCTCTCTCTCTCTCTCTCTCTCTCTCTCTCTCTCTCTC
>NW_013953419.1:16674-27177 GCF_001266775.1 Austrofundulus limnaeus
CTCCCAAAGAGTAGATGCTGATGTACCTGGTAAATCAGAGGCAGTCTCTCTCTCTCTCTCTCTCTCTCTCTCTCTCTCTCTCTCTCTCTCATTGCGCAGCGCTCAGCTGACAGTGGCTCAGCTGATGGTGCGCGCTCGCAAGCTGGAGTTTATCTACTTGATACTTATGTTGGTGTAGTATTTTCCAGAAGGCAGTACACTTCATAACTATAATGATGTAAAATGAGGACAAACTCTTTATAATAAATTAATAAAGTTTTTTTAAATAAGGCGCGGTGCGCACAACCCGTGGTGAACAGTCAGAGGGTGTATGCACATGTGCCAGCTCTGAATCGGGCTGATCATAAACCTGACTAACACCTGAAAAAAAATGTTTTGACTCTGATCCCATCCGTGTGGACCAAAGCAGCCTAAAAATAAAATAAGAATTTTGTATTTTGTGCCACACCTGTGCCAAACCTGTGCGCAACCATTCGATCTCCCAAATCCACGCTGACGGGTTGTGGAGGGAAAAAAAACAGCCCATAGTCCTTTACAGGCCAAATGCTCACCTATATTTGACCCAGAGCAGATAACTTTCCTGTCAGGGTAAACAAATAATTGTGTGGAGTTTGTCATCGTTGCTGTCCAAATGCAGCTGTCTGCGCTGAGAGATTCAGGTCGCTTTGGATAAAATGCTGCCAGACGAGGAAATGTGTCATTTTCCTCGTTTCCCTCCTCAAAATAAAGTTTGTTGTTAACTAAATTACCTAAATAGTTTACTTTACTCACCATTTCTTGAGTAAAAAGACTGCATTCCAGAGCGAGTTTCTGACCCGTTGTTCCACACTTCAGTGTGGACATTATTTACATGTGCTAAGTTTTTTCATTTGATCATCCTTCCTAATAAATGATTTACATAACAAAACAATCACAGGTGAAAACTTCATTATTTAATTGTTGCTTGATGATGAATCAAGCTCACAAGCGGCTGCTGATGAACTGAAAAGTTAAAAAAAAATAAAATAAACACCTTATTCATGACTGCAGTTTGTTTTATTTTATTTTTCATTTTAGACTTTATTTGCAGCTTTTCCATATTTACTGACTGCAATGTATCCACTGAGATTACCGTGTGGTAAAACTGAACGTGTGCACCTTGCATGCGACGTGCGTGCGGTGACCCCCCGCCCACGGCCCCCCACCTAAAAAATGAATCCGGTGCCGCTGATTCGGTGTAAACGAAGACGCAAGTCAAGCAGAGCCTCTGTTGTTTTCCTCTGCTGGTCTCTGTTTAAAGCTTTATTTAGTGTTGCCAACTCCTAACAAGAAAAGTCCCTATTGGCTGTTCTAAAAGTCGCTAGATGACATCATCACTTAATTTGCACAGTTGGATGTTTGCCAATAATTCTGATCTGAGCTATAGGAGAGATGATGAAGAGGAAAAAAAGTGAATAAAAACAATAAATACGTTTAGAACTGCAGTTAAACTTAATGAAATAAAAATTATTTTATGACTTATATGCTTAGATCCACATAAACTAAATTTGTGGGAATCTTAAATTTAATCTACAGACAGTTCGATGTCATGAGGCACAGGGAGGAAGAGGTGAAGAAGTGACTGATCTGTGAGTCAAACACAGCTGGGTCCAGAGATTTAGTTTACAGAGACAGTACCAGAGAAAAACATTACAGTAAATATTACATCCCGCTTTGTAAACCAGGTAGAAGCAGTGACAGCTTTGCACATGCGTGATTCATTTGCAGCGGTCTCTCCTCTCAGCTGACTTCAGCCGAGGGTAGGGGTTGGGGGTGCTGCACGAGGCTTCAGTGAGTCGGACGGCTTTAGGAAGGGGGAGGGGCTYRCYGCACCGCTCGCTGCTTGTGGAGGAGAGGAGGAGGAAAGGAAAAAAAGGCTTAGAAAATGCTGTCGCCAAAGCTCCTAAAAGTCTCTAAAAACACCGGGGCTGGAGAAGAGTGATGTTCACGGATGAATCCAGGTTCCAGTTGTATCTTGCAGATGGAAGACAGCGTGTCTGGTGACGTGTGGGTGAATGGTTTGCACGTGTAAATGTTATGCCCAGGGTTGCCCATGGAGGTGGTGGCATTATGGTATGGTCAGACATCACATACGGGCATAGAACACCATTGCACTTCATTGAAGGGACACTTAATGCACAAAGATATCGGGACAAGATTCTCACCCCAATTGTTGTGCCGTTTGTGCGCCAGCATGACATCACCTTTCAACATGACAATGCCTGACCTCATGTTACCCACATCTGCATGGAATTCCTTCAAACTGAGGACACTGAAGTTCTGGACTGGTCTGCATATTCGCCAGACATGTCCCCAATAAAGCATCTTTGGGATGTGCTGGAACGGGATGTCTGGGACCATGTTCCAGTTCCAGGCAATGTGGGTCAGCTCCATTGGGAATGGAATAACATTCCACAGGCCACCATAGAAATTCTGATCAACTCCATGAGAAGATGTGTTGCTCTGAGAGACGCAGCTGGCGGACACACAAGATACTGAAAAAACAAATTCCTCAAACTGACCCCTATCATGTTCAAAGGACTGTCAATCCGCTACAAATGGCCAAACCTTGATGTTATCAATACCGATATGAAGAACAGTAATTACTGAAAATATATTTTGAGTTTCTCTGTATGTTGTGCAACACAAATGTTCATGAAACTCTTGTATTTGACATGGGGCGTTTATATTTTTGTTAAGTGTATATTTGAATTGTTTTTGAATTGTTGAATTGAGATTTCCAAGCTGGAAAAAAATTAAACTTTGCTAGCTCATAGGGAAAATCTCAAATTTATAAGGCGTTTTCCCTCAAAATCAGGTTTTTTGTCGCTACTCCTCAAGAAAGTGCTTCTAAATTTTGTTTTATGATTATATTTCAGACAGTTCATTCAAATGATACATTGATAAGGCATTTATTCATTATATTTGGACAAAATGCAATTTTTGTTAACATTTTAATCAAAACACTGTATTTGCCTATTTCTCCATGCACCCCTTTTAATCCTCGTTTTGATGTGATGGGTCACAAATGTCACGGATTTTTCAATATACTGATAATAGTGACTTCTTTGTTGCATTGTATTTTGTACATGCTTACCAATAATGCAAGTGACTTCTTAGTGACTTCGTTATGCTGAACTATTCTTCATCTTTTTGTCAGTCACACTGCTGTTGCCATACCAAGTGAAATAGTTAGTCCAGATGCTCTCAGTACTGCTCTGGTGAATGTGTTGACAATTGAAGGAGGAATTTTGACTCACTTCAGTCTCTTGAGGAAGCACATCTTCTGCTGAACAGTCTTGGCCAAGTTGAAAGACCCTGGAAGAACTCCTTGAAGAATTTTCAAGTCAATTCAGTTCATTTATATAGCAACAAGTCACAACATACGTTGTCTCAGGGCACTGTACATGAAAAAAGAACAATCTAAAGAAGAAGCCAGCAGATTGTTTTGAATCACTTCATCACAGTCTCCCATCCTGAGCAAATGGTGGAGAGGAAAAACTCCCTGCTAATCAGGAAGAAACCTCCAGCAGAACCAGGCTCAGGACAGGCGGCCATCAGCCTCGACCGGCTGGTTTGGGGGACAGGAAAGAGACACAGGTAAACACAGAAGAACTGGTTCAGGTGCACCTACTTCAGGAAAAGAGACAAAAAGACAAAATATTATTGATAGAAATAATTACAATAAACATAGAGAAGAGAGATCTTTTGAACTCCTGTATTTTTTTTCACAATGGGAGTTGCTGATGTGCAGAACCATGTTACTTTCTTTTTGTGAAGAATCAGTTCTACCTGTGTTCCTGTGTGGTGATTGGTGATCTGACCCTGATTACACACACCTGTTGGGGATTTGTCTGATGATCAGCTGCAGCTTTATAAGCTTCCTCCATCAGTTGATCCACGCTGATGCATCTAACCTTCATGGTAGTACTGTATCTAGCTACTAGATTCAATGTTAAAGACTGTATTTTGTATTTACCTCGTTCATCCTTTGTCCAAGGTGGATTACCAGATCACGGAAGCCACACCTCATACTAAGAAGTCCTCACACCAAGTTGGGTCAGAAAACAAAGAACCTCATCACGAACACTCACAGCCACTCTGCCTGAAGAACTGCCACCTGCCTTTGAAAACCTCCTCTTTTGGAACTCTTCGCCTCTGGAAAATCTGTAAGAAAGAATCACATATTAACAAGAAAATATCTATGTAGGGAGGGAGCTTAGGGTGAATTAAGCTCTTCCTACATCTCTCATAAACAAGGTTATGAGGAAAGTTTTACCAAGGTATTTTCTCATTACTTTTAATATCTTGACTGTGCAAAGTGAAAAGTGACACGAGTGAACGTTCAGACGAGTTCAAGTTGATTCATAAAGACTATGCAATCAGTTATTTACACAAATTGAACAGATCATAAGTACACTTGATTGCGGTTATTCCTATAACAAGCTTCAAAGTTAAATGAGATAAAACCCGCGTCCTAATTTTAATTCACATCAAACTCAAATTACTTCTATAGAACAGTAAAACGTCAGTTCTGATGTTACAACCAAACAATTCTACTGGCACTTTCAGCTTAAGTTTTGGCAAATAAAGACAAAGAAAAGGAGGAAAGTAATGTTAGTAATATACTAATTTTACTTTATCAAGAGTGTGTCCAACCGGATCAACACGTCCCTTCTACACTCAGTTTCCACATGACATATCACCTGGAACACATCAGTTTTTACCTGGTGATGGCTTCTTAAGTGACCCCTGGGTAGTCACTGTCTCACCTCCGATCAGTCAGGGAACTTTTTAATCGGCTCGCTCACTGTTCCTTGGCGAGAAAGGTGTTATTTCAGGTAACTTTTCATCTGTTTCAGTCCAAGCCAGAAAGATTCAAGCTGTACATCCGGTGCCGTCTTTCAAAATAAAATCTCCCCTCGGGAGTCAAAAACACACTTTAGAGGCGAGGAGCCTCGTGTGGGACATCCGGCTGGTGTGCCGAGTCCCGGCTGTTAGATCTTCCCTAGTTAGCTCATGGGCAAGACCTAACAAGCCAAACTGGCTTCTCCAGAGAAAAACTCAGCTTTCCTTCCAAGTTTGGCATCCAGGAAGAAGTGTGTGTCATTCAAAGGCGTCCGTGTTAGTAATAGAAACGGACGACTTTGGTTCCGCCCTCAAGTGTTAAGATGAGTCAGAGAAAGAAAGAAAGAGATTTGCCAGCGGCGCCAGCTCAAGGCTAAAATTCTGTGGTTGTCACAACAGAATATGATAACTTCTTTTCAGCTTTTCTTCTCATAGACTCTAAGAGAAATCACTGCAAAACATTTATGATGATTAATTAACATTTCTGTTTTATAATCAGTCTGAACCATTCTGTTAGTCCAGATAAATGAAAGATTTTCTCAAGAAAAATCCACAATTAAATTACTGTGTTCACAGTAAAAAAAACCCAGTGATTTATATAAAAACACAATGAAAACATGGTAATGATTTTCTCTGTGATTTTTTATACCATTAATTAATCTTTTAGGCACGATAAAAGAGTAGAAGTGGTTCCACTTTCTTGTGACAGTCATTATCATGATTTAACAAATGCATAAACATTCTTAGTTAAACAACAAATGAATCACGAACAGAAGAGATTGTTCTGTCCATTATCTGATTAAGAGAACCGAGGGGTTCTCTTCTGGTTTGAAATGACCTGTCATGGCCTAATTAGAGCTCAGTTTGTGACAGAGTTCCTGTACTCTCGTCAGGCCTGTTTGAGGCCTGCTTCGAGGCAGTAAATCTTGTTTCTTCACTCGAGGTGACCCCTACATCTACAACAAATTACTCTTCCAAGAACCAGTACTCACCTTCTACGTTCTCCTCCTTTTCAGCTGATGTCCAAAACCAAACTCCACCTGTAAATAAAACTGCACTTACCTTTTAATTGTTGTCTTGGTCTGATCATTCAGCTCTTCTGCTTTGTTGAACAATATCCCATCCTTGTCAGTATGCATCAGCCAACTGGTTCAACAAGCGGGGCTGAAGCCAAACCATTACAAATTGCTATAGAAAAACAATTTCAATGTATTGATAATCATGAAGCTTGTCTCCAACAGTTACTACAGTGACAACATGCTTGAAAGAATAAGTAATAAAATGGCTGCTATGGATTCCAAACTCAATTCTGTCCTTCCTCCACCTGCCCCATCAGCGCCTGTCGCTGCTGCACCTCAGGTAAAACATTCTCAAAGAGAACCTGATTTCAGACTAGGTGAATTGTTTGAAGGGGACTTAGACCGCTGCGGTGGTTTCCTTTTACAATGGCTTTCTCCCATTATCCGTTGTTTTTTCCTGATCATATGTCAAAAATAACTTATATCGTCAACAATCTGAAAGGAAAAGCATTAAAATGGGCTCATGCTTTCCTTCAGTTCCACTCTACCCATTCTTTGACTTTTCAATGTTTTCTCCATGAGTTTTAACTTGTGTTTGACCATCCGCTCCAACAGGAGACAGCAGCCAAAAAGATTCTAGCTGTACGTCAAGAGAAGAGGTCTGTTGCCGATCACTCCGTCGACTTCCGGATTGCTGCCGGGGAGGCGGGATGGGATGATCAGGCACTCAAGGCTATTTTTATTAATTCACTATCTGATGTTTTAAAGGACCAACTTGCCGCACGAGAGGAACCTAAAACCTTGGAGAAGGCCGTCGTCATGGCGATCCGGATTGACTATCGTCTGCGGGAACGCAGGAAGGACCGAGACTACAGTTCCCATCGGCCCTTGGTCACCATGTTCCACTCAACTTCCGCCTTGTCCTCCTCTGAGTCACGCACATCTGATGCAGAACCGGAACCCATGCAGCTCAGACGAGCCCGTTTGTCCCAAGAAGAGAGACAGAAATGTTTGGACTCCAAGGAATGTTTTTACTGTGGAACGAAGGGACACTTCGTAGCCCAGTGCTGCTTGCTGTTAAAAGCCAAGACCCACCAGTGAGTAAGGGGATCCTGGTGTCGAACTTCACCCCAGCTCTCGACTAACATTACATTCCACACTCATTCACCAGCAGAAGAAGGTTCCCATTCATGCATTAATAGACTCAGGAGCTGAACAAAATTTGATCTCATCTGATCTTGTGGATKTTTTGGAGTTACCTGTAGAGAATCTCAACCCTCCTATCCCGGTCGCAAGAATTACTGGTGACAACATAACCAAGATTTCTCAGAAGGCAGAAAAGGTACAGGTGCTCATCTACGGTAATCATCGAGAGTTTGGTAAGTTTTTTGTCTTCTCCTCGCCCACACCACAACTGATTTTAGGTTATTCTTGGCAAACAAAACATAACCCCATGTTAAACTGGTCACAAAAGAGGGTAGATAAGTGGAGTAGTTATTGCTTAAATAACTGCTTAACCTCTGCTGTCTCACCCACTACTAAGTCTCAACCCACTGAAGACATTGAACTCTCTTCTGTATCAAGAGAATACCATGATTTTAGCAAAACTCAGGCTTTGTCTCTGCCTCCTCACAGGCCCTATGACTGTTCCACAGAGTTATTATCTGGTGCCCCTCTCCCATCTTGTCACCTCTACAACCTCTCTGCACCTGAAACTGAGTCCATGAAAAATTACATTGAAGAGTCCTTAGCATCCGGTATCATTCGTCCTTCCACCTCCCCCTTAGGTGCTGGTTTCTTTTTTGTAGAGAAAAATGACAAAAGCCTGAAACCTTGCATTGACTATCGGGGGTTAAATCAAATCACTGTTAAAAATAAGTATCCTTTTACCACTAATTTATTCAGTTCATCAACAACTCCACTCAGCCTCCATTTTTTTCAAAACTGGATTTACGTAATGCGTATCATTTGGTAAGGAGCCACCTTTTGGGACATTTTGAATATCTGGTGATGCCTTTTGGGCTCACCAATGCCCCAGCAGTCTTCTAATCCCTCAATAATGTGCTACGTGATTTTCTGAACATTTTCGTCTTTGTCCACCTGGATGACATTCTCATCTACTCCAAGGACCCGACCCAACACATTCAACATGTTTGAGCTGTACTCCAGAGACTTCATGAGAACCAACTCTTCGTAAAGGCCGAGAAATGTGAGTTTCATGTTCCTTCAGTGTCAATTTTAGGTTTCATTTTTGGACAAGGCTATTTTCTGACAGACCCTCACAAAGTCAAGGCAGTGGCAGAGTGGCCCACCCCTACTGATCGACGTCAACTCCAGCGCTTCCTAGGCTTCGCCAACTTTTAGCGACGCTTCATCCAAAACTACAGTCGTGTGGCCGCACCATTAACCCAACTCACCTCAACTCTTAAGACCTCTAAGTGGAACTCACAAGCTGAATCAGCATTTGATGAGTTAAAGAAAATATTTATTTCTGCTCCCATATTACATCACCCAGTTCCAACTGAACAGTTCATTGTGGAGGTGGACGCCTCTGACACAGGAGTCGGGGCAGTATTATCACAAAGGTCTCTGTCTGACAAGAAGATGCACCCCTGCACTTACTTTTCCAGTAGACTTTCTCCTTCAGAACGCAGCTATGATGTAGGGAACCGGGAACTGCTGGCAATCAAACTCGCACTCGAAGAATGGCGGCACTGGTTAGAGGGAACTAAGTTACCATTCATTATCAGGACTGACCACAAAAATCTGGCTTAGACAGCTAAGAGATTAAACCCTTGCCACTGTAATACCTTTTGTGTGCATAATGGGTGTAAAAACGTTGAAAAAGTTTTTTTATTTCAGTTTTTTAAAGAATTTGTTTTGAAGTGTTTTACTGTATATTGGTATATTAAACTTGAGTCTAATAATCATAATAATGCTTTGATGTTTTATAAATATTATAGATACTTATAAATAAATTATAATTAAAAATTACATTATAAATTTTTCTTTCTAATTTTCCTAAACAGACCAGAAYCCTGTACTGCAGGATTAACCTGAGTGTCCCTGTCCTGGACCGCTTTTTTAACCAGGAAGATCTTAGACCAGACTTCAGGCTGAACAGCGAGTCTCTGGCAGTGTTGCTGAATCTCCTTAAACAGGATCGCCATCATGGTTGGGGTGCCACAATTGAGACCCTGGTTTTTCTTTTCTGGTTGGCAAGTGGAGCATCCTACAGGGTGGTCTGTAGAGTGTTTGGGATGCCTCGTTCAACTGTCCACTGGATCGTCCATCGGATCACAGAGGAGGTGGTGGCCATTCGCCACCAGGTCATCCACCTCCCTAAAACCCCTGAAGACCTGGAGGTAGTGTCCCGTGGGTTTGCAGGGCTGGCAGGGCACAGAGCCTTCCTGAAAGCAGCATGTGCAATCGATGGCTGCCACATCCACATCAAGCCTCCAAGCGGCCCTGATGGTCAGTGCTACAGGAACAGGAAACTGTTTCCATCCATCATCCTCCAGGCAGTTTGTGACCATCAGGGCCTCTTCATCGACACGTACGTGGGCTGGCCTGGGTCGGTGCACAATTCCAGGGTGCTCCGCCACAGCCCACTGTACCGGCAGTCTGTCTACCCWCCTCCAGGGCATTTTATCCTCGCAGATGGAGGGTACCCATGCCTCCAACGTCCACTACCCCTCATCACACCCTACAAACGGCCAGTGCAAGGTGTGGGAGTCCAGCGCTTCAACAGCCATCATTCCAAGGCACGCTGTATTATAGAGCGTGCCTTTGGGATGATGAAGACCAGGTTCAGGGCCATCTTCCTGCAAGCGCTGGAGGTGTACCACACCTTTGTACCTCATGTAAGTGAACACGGAGTGGCATCTCACATTCTTTAAATATAGAAATGTATATGTATTCTTATATACCAATTTTGTTTTTATTTCCCTCTATTGGAGGTCATCACTGCTTGCGTCGTTCTCCACAACATCTGCCTCAGTGCTGGTGACATCGTGGCCCCGGAGGATGAGCCTGAGGAAGATGGAGTGGAGGATGAGGGGGAGGCTGGCTTGGAGGCAGTCAGCGGTGCTCGCTGGTGGGGCCAACTGTCTGCTGAGGTGTCTGYCCTGGAGGAGGTACCAGCAGACCACGACTACTGCTAAAAAGCAAGTAATTCATCAAAATATCTTTATTTTTAAAATGCACTGTTCTTTTGCACTATTAATATGAATGGAAACCTATTAATATTATCTCGTTTGCATATTTTGTTATGTCTTAGTGATGTGGCAGCCGTCGATTGAGCCAGCCCTGCAAACCCTGTTGTTGGACGATTCAGTGGACAGAGAGAGGGAGCGTCCCAAAAACACTCTGCAGACCACCCATGATGTTCCACTTGTTGACCAGAGAAGACCAGTCCCGGGTCTTAGTTGTGGCACTCCAGCCGGTTCCTTCAGCACATCCAGCAACATTGCCAGAGACTTCCTGATTTTTTTGTTTTGTTTTGTTTTACATTAAATGGTCAAGGAAGGGGACACTCAGGTTAATCCTGCCTTAACTGTAAATAGTTGTACAATGTTTCTTTTTTATTCCTGTAAATAGTTTTTTTTCTTTATATTCT
>NW_013953419.1:27814-29667 GCF_001266775.1 Austrofundulus limnaeus
TGGAGGAAATTAGGACAGGAGGCGTAATGGAAGGCCTCTGTCCTAACACCTCATCCATAAGGTCAAACCAGGGCCAAGTAGCAGCAGTGGGCTTCCCACTGACTCCCTCTCCTGAACCTGGATACTTGCAATCCTAAACACAGAGGAAATCAGAAATCACAGTTGAGAATAAAAGAAACGTCTTTTAAAAATGAACATTTTTAAAAGATGTGCAGTTAAAAAATGTAATTCTTCACTTCTCATATACATACTTTATTCTTTCTTTTCAAATTGTCCCACTTCTTTTTGGCCTGCAGGGGGATGATTTACCCTGCAGGCCCATCTTCTCCAGAATTGTCCTTATAACATACACAAAAATAAGTGAAGAGGAAACGTGTAAGCTGTCAATCCCTTCTTGTAAAAATAGTTTTCATAGCAGAACACAAAAGGAAAGCCAGTGGAACCCCATTGAAAGTATACTCAATTTAAGATCACAGGTTATAAGTTTTTTAATAACTTTTATGATAAGTTTATTCTTGTACCTCCATCCCACAGCGGCCGAATTCTTAAACCCCGTGAAGAGGTGTTCATTTTTTTCCCTCAGCTTTATAAAAACTTCWGTCTGCTCCTTGGACCCTAAAAAATAGCAAATAAAAATGTCTCAAATTAAAAACTAGCTTAGTTAGTGTGAATACACGAAAAACTAAAGGACCCGCCACACGAGCTCATTCACGATATTTCTGAGATAAATATTATTTTAAAACATATAAATGCAAAGGACTAAAGCCTAAGAAAACAGCTGCTTTTTATTTTTTACCAGCAGATTTTAATATACTTACATTTAAAACTGTACTCCTCCATCGCTTTGACTCTCGGTTCGTCCACCATTACAAGAAAAAAAATCTCCGGTTGGGCCGCAATGCATTATGAGATATGTTGGGTTGGGAAGGATTCATCAGACCTGTCCTTCAAATCGGGGAAAAGGAAGAATGTATTTGTCGGCTGCATCGGAGGAGTCTTCGGTTTTGGACGGCCTTCATCGCGGCGCTGTGACGTATGCGGCCGACGAATTCGGCCTTCGGAGGACCCGGCCTGCCATTTTGGACACACCCTATGTATTAGTTCAGCGCTACACATTCTCCTCTCGTTTTTAAAGTCTTTATTTTACAGTTAAAATAAATGTTTATCAAATAAAATTTAATGTTACAACTAATTGTGGATCCCTTTAACAAAATGTCAAAAAAGTGAAGCACTGTAAATACTTTTTTGTAAATACTTTCTGATAGCATATTAATTAGGCTTAAAAAGTAACAAACATAGAGGAAAAGGCAGTCATGATTGCAATATTACAGACATAAGCATTAGTTCAGTCAATTGGAGGAGAGCTTGACTCCTGAATTTGTACTAATGTGTAACATTTACCATCTCCTTGGGCTGCTATGTTCCTAGGAGCTATGCTGTCTGGGGCTTTATGCCCCTGGTAGGGTCACCCAAGGCAGACAGGTCCTAGGTGAGGAAACAAAGTGCAGCCCGAAGACCCCTTATGATGATGTTAAACTTTGGATCTAGCGTTCCCTCGCCCGGACGCGGGTCACCGGGGCCCCCCTCTGGAGCCAGGCCTGGAGGTGGGGCACGATGGCGAGCGCCTGGTGGCCGGGCTTTCACCCACAGAGCCCGGCCGGGCTCAACCCGAAGAGGAGATGTGGGTCCCCCTTCCAAAAGACTCACCACCTGTAGGAGGGGCCAAAGGAGTCGGGTGCTGTGTGAAATAGGCGGCGGCCAAAGGAGGGGACCCTGGCGGTCTGATCCTCGGCTACAGAAGCTGGCACTTGGGACGTGGAACGTCACTTCTCTGGTGGGGAAGGAGCCGGAGC
>NW_013953419.1:30638-44337 GCF_001266775.1 Austrofundulus limnaeus
GCGTGGGAATGCCTTGGCGTTACCCTGGAAGAGCTGGAAGAAGTGGCTGGGGAGAGGGAGGTCTGGGCCTCCCTTCTGAAGCTGCTGCCCCCGCGACCCGACCCCGGATAGGCGGAAGAAAAGGGATGGATGGATGGATGTAACAGTTACAGTTTCAGTACTCGTTTTACCTCTGCTGACAGCTTGAAGAAGGGTCCAAATATGGAACTTGCTGTTTACCTGTAGAGACAGAAGCAGCATTAGCAAACATAAACTTGCACATAATGCACATAAACTGCCAGCAGTCCTGTGATACAGGTGAAGCTTACTTATGGCGATTTCCCCCCCTCCCCCATGAGACTATTTTGTGTCACATCATTACAGAGCATCTTCTATCATCAAAAAACTGGCAAAACACAGTAACATAGGGAATATGTACTGTCACCTGATGGTGATTTCGGCCACGACACCCTAAACAGTTAGAGTGAAGATGTGACGCCAGTAAATATTTGGCGTTAAATACAACACTAATCAATGTGCTACAAAATCCATTTGATGACTGTTTTACAATGATGTTGTTAGCTCTACCAATGATTTATCCCTGCTTAGTTTAATGATTCAAACAGCCAAAAAAATAAATTTAAAAGAAGCCACCGTCACTGATTCAAACTTTCTGCTTCAAATGCATACATTGTGCATTACATAAAGCACACTGGCAACTCTTATGAACCATGAAAACAGTCAACATTTGCATTGCAGACACAAAAATAATTGTTTTAAATAGTAGTTTTACTTACGTTTGATGCGAAGGCTCCGCTCATTCAGTAGGTTGGTGATTAACTTCCTGTGTAGAAACCAGTTTGAACGCCAGACTACTTATGCATGCACAAATTTTCTGGCACATGCACACACTGCGACAGTGTGACCTAAAATCTTTGGGTAGATTTTAGATTATTTTGTTATGTTGCTGTTGTTACTGTCCAAAAATGGGTGGTTTGGTAGAATTTACACATTATTTTATAATTTTATTGATGCCTAATATTTTAAGGTAATTTAAAATAATTTGAATGGGTTGTATTTACAGCTCACCAAAATCTTTTATTACAGTGTGTCAAGTCTTACTCAGTGGTTGTACATTACACAGATTTTCACTCATATTCCATGACTACGGATGCACAGAAAAAGTCACAGATTTTTTTCAAAAACTCGAATTCAAACATTTTTTGTCTACAAATTTTTAGAAAATAAATGCAGTGACTGCATATGATTATTTTTTATTGCCTAACATTGAAGACTGCATTGACCAAATGCATGCAGCAAAAGATGTGAGTAAATTTGATATACAGAAGGTTGCTGGGAAGGTCTGTTTTGTGAGCCAAAGTGCAGAATATTCAAGGTACCTGGACCTTGTGAAGAAAGAACAAAGATTTAAAAGAATGAGAGCACAACAAAAGAGAAGAAAAAGGGCAGATGCAGGTCAATGATGCATCTTAAGATTTTTTTTTATCTGTTAAACGAAGCAGAGAAAATGAAGTCAGACATACAAGTGTGAGAGTGCTTCAGAGACAACATTCTCTGACTCAGAAAACATTTTTATGAGTTTTTAAAGGCACAGAGGAAGAGTATGACCGAGTAAATTAGAGAGCAATCAGATGCTGGTTTGACATTAACTGAATCCCTAATGAAGGTGAGAGGAGATGATTGGCTGGGTGTGCATTCCGATGGGGACTGTTACAGCAATAGTTGTCAGGGTGACCCCAGTCTCCAAAGGACAGGATTCAACTCATCTGGCATTTTTAATTGGCTGCATGGATCATAGCCAGACAGTGTTGCCCATATATGGACGTGACAACATACGGCATGCATCAGGTTTAAAAGGACAAGGAATAAGAAGAGGGTGAGGCAGAAAACAAAGAGGTGCAATGACAAAAAGAGATGCCACTGAAGATATGAAAGCAGAGACATCAACAAAGGTGAAAGAGTTTTGGACAAAGTTGAAAATAACTGAATTAGGGTGATGGGAAAGTAAAGTTCTGACCAATAATAGTTGTTTTCTCACCATTCTCAGCTAATGTGGGTCCTCCAAAAATATATAAACTTAAGGAAAAGGCAAACTGCTTCAAATATCCCTGATTCTTTTTGTAAAGTGCATTTCTATTTTCCTTCCTGGTTCTGCATAATGCTGTTTTATGGGAGCACAATGAAGCCCAAAGAAATAAATGCAAACTTTTAAAGAGCAGATGTGTCACCATTTAATGACTGCTCTACACCTTGTCCCTGCTGTGAGTTAGACTTGGGTAGATTTTTTGTCTGAAAGAGTGCAGAGCCAATTTTCACCTTCTTGAACTTGTTCTTGTCAAGAGTAGCAGAGTGTGGGCTTTTTACTTGACTGATTGGGAGAGTGAGTTTTTGGGTTTCTAATTCACTAATAAGACCAGTTAATGATGATGATGAAACACCGAGCTGCTTCACATGGATTTAAACTTTAATTTTGAAGGAAGTTGAGGATGAGAAGTAAGACTGTAGATATTTCACTTTTTGTGTTTTGGGAATGTAAAGTAAAAACTGGCTCTGCTTCTATAACAATCACTCTGACATGATTTTAACAATTTACTTTATCTGCTGACAAATGTGATCAACTAGCCTCAACCCAGCATTGATTTAATCGAACTTAAAGAAGACAATAACAGTAACACCGTTCTAAAACTATGAAAATTAATCTATGGTTAGCTTACTTTGAACAGCCACCCCGGTCCTTTGAGGAATATAAAAACTAAAGTCATCAGAGAAACGCTGGTTGCAACTCAAAAAGGTGGATAAAAAAAGGAACAAAGTTGATTCAACAAAAGATTGAAGGACTCTGAAAAATGTCTGGAGTTAACTTCTTCAAAACCTGGTCCTCACAAAGACTGGCAACAATAGAAAGAAAAGTAAGGAGAGACACTGACTGCGGTCACCAGGACCACTCATCTACAAACAGAAGTTCAGATGGCCAGGCTTGTTAAGCAGGGCAGCATCAACAGTGATGAACTCAAAGGAATAAAGCTGGATGAAGTCATCTTTTCTGTTCTTTCTTTATTTTCCATAATGACATAACTGAAAATCTGACATTGTTACAATGGCTGACTGGTTCTCAGTCACTCTTCTTACACTAAACGGGTGGCGCAGCACACTTATAAACAGTGGACTAGTAGTGGACAAAACTAATTACTGCACTTCAACCAAAACATAAAATGCACCCAGTACATTCACAAATCAAACTTCTCAACAAAGCTGGTTTGGTAAGTCATTTATAGTTCTGTCTAACTTGTGATATTTCCAGTTCAACCCTTTCAGAATAAAAGCATTTCTTTCATCAAGTTTATATTTTTATGAATACCGATTGAAGTTAGTCAAATAAATACTTTCTCATATTTTATATGCATTAAATTTAAAATCTGTTATTTAAACATTGTTTAAAAAAGTACGCTTTCAGTTTGAAATTCAGCTGCTAAATATGCTACTGGTGCACAAAGTGTCTGACATGTCCAGCACTGCTTGTAAGACATGCTTTTTGTTCGAATGGCATAAAACATTCGTGTTCTGTCACATTCAGGCCTAGGCCTCCCTTGCAAAAATCTGATCTCAAGGGGATTTGCCTGATTAAATAAATAAATACAAATAGAAGATTCTCCCCATTCAGCGACACTCAGGCCGAGAAACAGACCCCTGTTACTGGCAGCTCCATAGTCCAAAATGTGGATTTAGGAACTCCAACAACCATGATTAAATGTATTCTAGGAGCCAGAGCGAGCGACATAGAATGCTACTTGAAACTACTGGCTAATGCTAATGCTAAATACAGTAAGGTCATGATTCACGTCGGTGGTAATGACACCAGGTTACGCCAATCAGAAGTTACTAAAATTAACGTTGCTTCAGTGTTTAACTTCGCAAAGACTATGTTGGACTCTGTAGTTTTCTCTGGCCCCCTCCCCAACCTGACAAGAGATGATATGTTTAGTCGTATGTCGTCATTTGGGTATCCAAGTGGTGTTCTGAAAACATTGGCTACATAGATAACTAGAGTTCTTTCTGGGGGAAACCTGATCTGATGCGGAGAGATGGCATTCATCCCACTCTGACTGGAGCTGCTCTCCTTTTTAAGAATTTAGCTGATTTCGTTGAACACAGAAATTATTGACAATCCAGGGTCCAGTCTAGGAGTTGGAGTCTTATACACACCTCTGCTGCTTCTCCTTTATTACCCACCCAAACCCCCATTAACATTGTGTCAGCCCCACGGACCAAATTAAATAAATATAAATACTCTAGAAAAATAAATCATAAAAATCATAAAAAAGGTAGGAGTCTGTACTGTCCAAACCAGTTCAAATGAACACTCTGTACGCTGCCACTTTTTTTTGCAGTAGCCTTTTAAATGCATCACGTCTTTGCTCGCTCCAGAGCGGGCGTCAACCTTAGAGGGATAATCAGCATGGGATAAATATCCATTGTTATGCTGATGATACTCAGTTATATTTATCCATGAAACCTGATTAATCTAACCAGTTACTTAAAACTACAAGCATGTTTAAACGACATAAAAACATGGATGACTCTTAACTTTCTGCGTCTAAACTCTAAGACAGAGGTTATGGTTTTTGGACCTGAACATCTTAGGGATCAACTTTGTAGCCTTTCACTTCCTCTGGATGGCATTAATTTGGCCTCCAGTTCTAATGTAAAGAACGTTGGTGTTATTTTTGATCAGGACATGTCTTTTAACCCCCACATTAAAAATGTTACCAGGACTGCCTTCTTCCACCTGCGTAATATCACTAAAATTAGAAACATCTTGTCCAAAAATGACGCAGAGAAACTGATTCATGCATTTATCACGTCTAGGCTGGATTACTGTAATTCTTTATTATCTGGGCATCCAAAAAACTCTTTAAGAAGTCTTCAGTTAATCCAAAATGCTGCTGCTAGAGTTTTAATGAGAGTTGGAAGGAGAGATCATATTTCTCCAGTTTTAGCTTCTCTCCACTGGCTCCCTGTCAAATTCAGAATAGAATTTAAGATATTACTCCTAACATACAAAGCTTTTAACAAACAAGTGTTAGGATTGTGGTCTCTGTTGTCTTGTGTCACATCACCCTCATGTGTTCTCTTGGTGTCATTACTACTCATCTTCCCTCCGTTTGTTTCAGTGTTTCTCTCTTTGTTAATTTACTCACCTGTCAGTTGTAATCAGTCTCTTCAGCTGTTGTCCATAATTCTCTCTTCCTCTGTCTGTATAAATACTGGTCATGTCCTCCATATCCTTGCTGGATCATTATATGGATTATTCCTCTTGTCTTGTTGTCCTCCGTGTCCCTCTGTGTTTTAGTTTTATTTTAGCTGCCCTGCCAGCTCTTTTGTTTTGTTATTTAATAAATTCTTTTTATTTAAAATATTCGCCTCCATCTGGAATTGGGTTCATTCTTGTTGACAACCTGACACCAAGCTCCATCTTATATCAAAGATCATGTTCCATATTTTCCTAACAGAGCACTTCAATCTCAGACTACATGTTTACTTGTGGTTCCTCGAGTTTCTAAAAGTAAAATGGGAGGCAGAGCTTTCAGTTATCAAGCTCCTCTCTTGTGGAACCAACTTCCCGTTTTTTTTTTTTCTTTTTTGTCTCTTTTCCATAAGTAGGTGCACCTGGACCAGTTCTTCTGTGTTTACCTGTGTCTCTTTCCTGTCCTCCAACCAGCCGGTCGAGGCAGATGGTCTCCTGTCCTGAGCCTGGTTCTGCTGGAGGTTTCTTCCTGATCAGCAGGGAGTTTTTCCTCTCCACCGTTTGCTCAGGAAGGGAGACTGTGATGAAGTGATTCAACACAATCTGCTGGTTTCTTCTTTAGGTTGTTTTTTTTATGTACAGTGCCCTGAGACAATGTATGTTGTGACTTGACACCAGTGGCACATGCTGGTCTTTCAAGAAGAGGAAGCTCAGTTTTGGCCTACATAATAAAATGTGTCAGTTTATAAATTCTACCCTCCGTTCCTTTTCAAGAAAATGATCTGTGACCCTGTCACAGATATTTTTTTAGTTTATAGTATTTATTCATTTCATTTAAAAAAGAAAACATTACATAAAACAAAACAATACAAATAAAATAAAATGAAAGGCAGCAGAAGAAAAAGATCTTTATATCTGCTCCTATTTACAAAAAATATTAATTTCAAACAATAATAAACCAAATAATAAAACAAAAAATCCAACTCCTCAGTGACTCATACAAATTAAACAATTGCATATTTCTTTAAGAATTTTACTTAGATCTTTTTTAAAGGAATTAATTGATCCAGTGCTTTTATAATCATTTTCCAGATTACTTTATAGTCTTAAAGCAGCCAGCTCATTTTGTCAGGACAGCTGAAAAGACCTGTTATTTTGCCACTGTGGGAACAATAGCTTTTTTTAATCTTACTTTTCCCCACCTTTTGCACCAAATTAATCAGAGGAGTTGATCAGCCCTGCTGTTTATAGTTTTGTTCGTAAAGAAGACTCTATCAAATGGTTTCGCCCAAATGCCATTGCGTGCAGCTTGCTACCTCACTAGCTGGGACTGGGGCGAGGTTAGTGTGAAGTGTGTCCGTCTGTGAGTGCTTTATGACGAAGGGGTTCAGCAGCAGCTTCTGGACAGAAGAAGTCAGAGTGATAAGTCCGTCTCCAAACATAAGCAGATACAAAACAACCACCAGAAATAGAAGCTTGATTTGTCGCTAGTCATTTTTAACAAAGAAAATGCTGCTAAAAGGATTAATAAAGTCTCCGATTCAACTCAGAACAGAAACGAAACTAAAAAAGCTCCCACAAAATGTTTACACCAAAAGATCACTGATCCGCTCATTTTGCTGTCAATCAAAAAGAGACTCAGCCTCCGACAGATCATCCAATCATCATGCAGAAGCTGAGCGTCCAGGCCTGCCGAGGCCAGCCCACTGCCCCATAGACCCCCAGAGACGCTGAGCGTCTGGGAGCGGGACAAAGCTCAGCATTTATCCATGACTCGTCTCGTTTTGGGGCACTCTTTGCCTCGCTATTGCTCTGAGCGTCCACTCTCTTTAAAGCACCGTGAAGCTGCGGGAATGAGTGAGAAGAAAGCCGCGTCGTTACCAGTGATAAGAAGCTTATTCGGAACAAAAGTTGAGCGTGTTGTAGCGCATATTTAGTCAATGACATGAACACACAACATTATATATTTGATCTTTTTTTTTTACATTTTTGGGGAAACTGAGCTTTCCTTGCAGTCTTGGAGCAATTGCCTCTGCTTGGCACTATACAGTATAAATAAACTGAACTGAATTGAATTGAACTGAAGTGATTTGAATTTAATTGAAGTTCCCATAATGAGATACTGAGTGTGGTTTGAAAGAGTGAATTCTTGTGAATTATTTTAGTGAACTTAAAATTAGAAGAACCTAATTTAGTGGAAGCAAATCGGTTTGCTATTGGTTTCCATTGTTAGCGAAAAGGCTAATCTGCTACATGAGAAGCTTGTTCTGCTATTAGCAGATTAGCAGGTTAGTGGAACTGTATGTACCACTTCAGAGAAAAGCCTCAGTTTAAAAACAAGGATCCATTTCATACAGAACAAATCTGTTTCTCAACAGACTACTCCAAGCTACCAAGATCTGTAGAAGCATTGTGGTTCTCTTTCAAACCTCACTCAGTATCTCATTATGGGAAGCATCTTCAGGTGTGACCAATCATGGAAGCTCCAATGCCAACACATCTTTCCCTGACAGATCAACACATTCTTGGCACAGGGGCACCCTCCCGTTCATATAACTGCCCCTGCCCAACACATGGCATTTTCACTTTCTTCCACGTGGTTAGTGGTCCTGGACCTGGATTTTTTATTTTACTGTTCACCGACTCAGCTGTGAAGGTTAGTCCAGAACATGTTTTTTCTGGGTTTTTTTAGACCTCTTAATTTTCTGTCAAAAAATACATTTTCATTAAGAAAACTTTTTATGGTGGTGAAGAAATTTATAGTTATAGCTCAGTACTGATTATAAAAAACACCAGAGTATTAGGGTTTCCTTATTTTACAATACTTTTATAATGTTTGTTGTATTATGTGTTAATTAAATTAGGTAGATACATGTCCAAATCAATAACAACACATAAGTGGACTGTTTTTAAATCATTAGATTAAGATTGTTTGTCTGAATGCCTGGGATTCAGCCGTAGGCCAGCAGGGGGCGAACTCAGGCATTGAAGATTTCTGGACTGTATTTATAAGGGGAACTTCCTGTTTTTAATTCAGTGTGTGTGGTTTTGACTTGCCAGCCAGTGGCAAAATAAACCCCCACTCCAGAATTCTGGTGTTGTATGACATTATTTCTTATCACAGATCATTTTATTTAACACTGGTGTTTTCATCTGACTTACAGTGGGTTTCTTCATGTTGTTGTGGACCGCCGTTTAACAGCTACCTGGATCTTTTTTATTGTGGACTCATGCTTTCGAAGCTGAGTGCTAACAGGATGGTAACAACTGGTTCTTCTCAGGGGGAGTTGGGTGGCAGCAAGACTAAGGACGACGAGTCCCTTCCTTGCCCAACCTCCTGCAGATTTACAATCTCAGGAAAGAATCCACATCCCCTCTGTATTGCATGCATGGGGGGGGGGGGGGGGGTACGTGCAGAAGGTGCTGGCTGATCTCAATTCACACGACCACTGTCACGCTATGGCACTGCAGAATTTGCAAAGACTTCTGAGGCCCTTCTGTACATTGTACAGAGAGCAAAATTATCATACAAATAAGATAACTATTGTACATCTGGCAACACTGTCTGAAGGTTGCAGCAGCTTCACAAGCTGGCCCATGTCTCTCTGAGGTGGGGGTGCAGCCTGGCACAAAGTCTGGAGGTGAGACGAGTGTAGGAAATCTGTGCTAGAGGGACAGGATGAAACAAACTTTGGGAACATTTCTCAAGTTTTAGAAGAGTTATGGGGCATTCAGAACTGAGTTAACTGTGGAAAAAATAACTTGAGTATTGTGGGAATTATTTACAATGACAATAGAGAGAATAGAGAGGGTCCGGTGGCGCCGATGCATGGCAGCCCCACCTCTGTCAGTGTGCCCCAGGGCARSYGTGGCTACAGTGTAGTTTGCCATCATCAGTGTGTGGATGTGTGTGTGAATGGGTGAATGTCTGTTAGTGTAAAGCGCTTTGGGGGTCCGGAGGGACTTGAAAAGCGCTCTATAAGTTCAGTACCATTTACCATTTAGAGATTAATTTGGCTTTTTCAGCTTTAACAGTGTCCTGATACATCCACAGACCTGCAAATGTTACATGATGAAATTGTAACTACACTGTCTTTTATTATTACTTTCCCTTATTTAATAATCAGACTTGTTTAATGTGGGGATATTACCTACGTCTTCTCATAACCAAAGGTATGAGGAAAATTATGAGCTCTTCTGTTTAAGGAAATAAACACTTCTCTGTGTAAAAATGAGAATATGACACAATTAAGTGAATGTCAGAAATTTAAGTAGATCTAAAATAAATGATTTTTATTTACAGAATCAAATAAATTACTAATGTTTTTTGTGAACAATCAAATTTTCGGTGAGTGAAAACATGAACAAAAATGTGCATGTGTCCGCACTAATTAATGTCGATATTACAACCCTTAAAGAAACAGCAGAACTTCAAGTTTAAATGTCTTAATAAATCAGATGTTTACAGGTACATAAAACTTATATGGCAAGGTTTAGGTTTAAGAAAAAGAAAGAAATGAGGATGTTAGTCCTCGTGCTGGGCGGTATGACTAAAAATCTGTATCACGTTTTTTTTTTAAAGATTCTGCCGGCTTCACGGTATGTCAGGTTATTTTTTATATTTTTTACTTTTAATTTTTTCCCCATGATGGCTTTTAAGCTTTCTTTTAAGCTTTTTTTTTTTGGTTTTCAGGCCAACATTGTAAAGAAGAAACTGTTCTTAATGTTTTGCCAGTTGAAATAAAGGTTAAATAAAATAAAATAAATTTAAATATATTGATGCTTATTTTACTCTCAGTACACGGCTTTAAATCAAGCTTGAACGGATGAATGAGATAAGACTGTAAAATGTTTTTATTGTGTAAAAGCAAAAACAACATATCAAAAAATGTAAATTTTAACACTTTCTTTTCAAAACAAAAATATTGTAAGATGGTTTTTCAAGTAGTCAACAGCTGCAAACATTTTTGTATTGCACAAGACAGAAGCTTAATATATTATCCTTGAAGCCAAGGTATTAAAGTATTAAAACATCACACATAAAATGTATAACATATAAACATTACAAATTTGGATTGTGCAATATTATTAACCTCCAAAGTACACTTTTCAAGTATTCAAAAGTGCAATACAGTACTGCTTGTGTTTTTCCAATAGAAAAATGAAAAATCCACATTAAACTAAGTAGGAAAAATATCCTTTGAACATCTTGTAAATACACAAGAATCATTATGAACATTAGCAGCACAAATAATCCCTGCAAACAATGGGTTTAACAACAGAAGCTCTTCAAGCCATTACAGATTTTTGTGCAGGACAAACCAGCATGTTCACAACATCTGGTTTCAGTGCGGACCTGTTGACATGTAACTACGTCCCCACCAGTGCTGAAAGCTCTCTCAGATGGTGCACTGGTGGCAGGAATGCACAGATACTTTTTGGCTAACCTTGCCACACAAAGGAAATTTGCTTGGTGGCATTTCCACCACTCCAAAGGGTCGGTGTCACTGTCAACCTCCACGGTTTGCAGGTTGCTTCTCAGTTCCACTTTAATAGTCTCCTCATCTGAGAGAGCTATACTGCTCTCTGTTAGCTACGCTACTGCTACCTAGCTGATCTCTTCCTTGTAAGTCCCTTTGCGGTGGTCTCGTTTCACGCAGCGCTCTCCAGCACTTCTAGTGGTGAAAAATATCATAAAAATTGCTGCATGTTGAAGTGTTAAAGCTGTTTTCTCAGCTTTGCCACAGTGTGGTGGTATAGGACAATTTTATACCATGGGGGAAATGACATCCGGTATACCGGATGAACTGGTATATCGCCCAGCACTAGTTAGTCCTAATGTTTTAGCTTATCAATATGTGAAAAACCAGAACAAACACATTGGGTCTCTGCTGACGCGTCATCCCAAACTCCGGTACACTTGGCAAAACATTCAACTTTTATCTGGGGGTGCCTTGACCGTCAGGTTGAGTGTTAGGAAGATTACCCAGGTTGGGAACTCCGTCAAAGTCCCTTACTTCCAGTAAAACTTCCAGTTTTGCTTTACAGCATTTTCAGAGATCTGCCTCTGTCCGAACGAGTGAGCCAAAATCCGTTTCAGGTTTTTCTTCAAAATAAAAGACTTCTCATCAGAAGTTTTGAAATAATTGAGCTTCAAAGCTGGTTGTTTCAGATCACGATTGATGGTATCATGACCCTAGGCCAGGGGTGTCAAACTCCTGTCCTTGAGGGCCGCTATCCTGCATGTTTTAGAGGTTTTCTTGCTCCAACACACCAGATTTTGATCGCTGGGTAATTAACAGGCTTCTGCCCAATTTGAAGAGTTAATTCAATCACTGAATCAGGTGTGTTGGAGCTGGAAAACCTCTAAAACATGCAGGATAGCAGCCCTCGAGGACTGGAGTTTGACACCCCTGCCCTAGGCAAAAAGACTTGCTCATTAGCAAAAGAGTCAAATCTGATTACCAAATGTTGGTTTTTCCTGAGGAGGAAAAACAGCTCAGTGAGATGAAAAATGGTGTCTTTTCTCGTATCTTTTCTTTCTCACTCTGTCGAGGCTTTGTCCCAGGGTTAACTTAGAAAAAGAGAGAGCTAGGGTTGTGACCTCGACTTTTGGGTTAGTTACAGAAAGAAGTTTAGTCTAGGGTAGTGGTTCCCATACTTTTCAGCTTTTGAGCCACAAAATACCAGCAGAAGAGACCTGGGACCCCAGCTGTTGTTGGCTGATAAAAACATCGTTTTCATGTCAAATAAACAAGATCACAGTCACAATATTTTTGTCCATTTTAAGTACACTAGCGTAATGCTTTCTTTTACAGTATTCTTATTACAATGTAATTATAATGTAATAAAAATGTAATTAAATGTAATTACTACCTTATTACCATGTAATTATGTGGTATTATGATACAAAAAAACTACTGTTAGTAAAACTACCTTATTGGGTAACTACAATCAAATTACTATTCAATAGTAACTCAACACTATATTTATAACCAAAAGCATGCTACAAAATTTTGGGGTTAGTGGTTAATTGCAATAAAATATAACTTTAAAACTGTCCAAATTACCTACTACTTATTTAGGTGTTACATAGTGAATTGTATTACATTACCAGGTAAGTGCTACATTACTGCAATTAATTATATAGTAAAAGTGTACCCTAATTACTATGTAATTACATGGTATTAAGGTAGTAATTACATTTAATTATATTTTTATTACCTTGTAATTTCATGGTAATAAGGTACCGTAAAAGAAAGCGTTACCCACTAACTTTACTCTTTTGTAACAACAAAGGCAAAAAAATTGTTGTCATTTTTAGTGTAATTAATTCAGAAAATCTTTTCAGGACCCCATCTTGATGTTTCGGGACCCCACTGTGGGTCCTGACCCCAACTTTGGGAACCACTGGTCTAGGGCACTGCCACAAGTCTGTTATAACATCAGCACCTGCACAGAAAAACAAGTTCAAACTTTGACAGGACTACACTGAATGAAAATGTCACGTGAAGAGGCAGAATTAGACCCAAATGCAGGCAGGCAGGCACACAGGCTTAAAACAATATACTGTATATACCTTGAATTTCCTGCTGCTTTTAAAATTTCTTAACTGCATCTATGAAGTGGTGAAAAAAATCAGACGAATTTGGTTTCTTCCTCGCCTCTCACCATCTGAAGCGTCACCCAGATGTAATCCTTACATGCTGGAGGCTCGCTCCTGAGCTGCGATCCTCATCAGAATCACATCCAGTTTGCAAATTATTCCCCCCAGCTGAGAGTCTGTGTGCTACCAGCCCGGCAGAATCCTTCAAGTGCGCCCAACAGCTCTTCAAAGGCCCGAACCACAGTCAGGGTCGTTTTCACTTTCCGATAAATCTGGAACCCTCCTCCGCCGATCAACAGGAATCCAGTTATCATAAATCCAAATATATATAAACCCTCCACGTCTTCAATGGAAAGTGGTGCAGGCATATCAGATTCCAGCCCCAGGAATCAGACAAATCCAGCAGCAACCATTCCACCCAGACAGCCATGTTCCCCTTGTTCCAAGTGTGGAAAAAATAGTGTCAATTGCATTCAGAGACCAGTTGACCAAATCCATAATTCCTTTAGTTTTGGATGGTAGGTGAAAAAAATGCTTAAAAAAGCAAACAAGAAGGTGGGAAGGGTGGGTGGGGCATGGAGGCCAAGCAGAAAAAAAATCTGTCAAATAATCAAATAAAGTCCAATGTTACAACTAATCAGGGATCCCTTTAACAGGAAGAAAACTTTTTTTTTTTTCCCATCCCGTTCCCCGACTGCCATTTGGGGAGGGGGTCCTGAAGAAGGGCGGACCGCCGGGTGCAGTCCTGGGCTGTGGGTGGGCTTGGGGCTTGGACGGTCACTGGGGGCGGGGCTGGCTCTCCGTCCTCCCTGGTGATGCTTGTTCTAGCTTGTGGCTAGCATCTTAGA
>NW_013953419.1:45619-47346 GCF_001266775.1 Austrofundulus limnaeus
AAAAAAAAAAAAAAAAGGAAGAAAACTCCAGCAGAACCAGAATCAGGACCGGCAGCCATCTGCCAAGACTGGCTGGGTTGGGGGACAGGAAAGAGACACAGAGAATCGCAAAATAACTGGTCTGGGTGTATTTACCTCTGGAATAGAAACAAAGAAAGCACATTTTAACAAAAGTAATAACAACAAACGTAGAGAAGAGAGACTAAAGACAACAACAGTGTGAAGAAATGTGGTCAGTTTGTCCTTCAGCAGTCTAAGCCTATGGCAGCAGAAATGAGGAATAACTCAGGAAACCTAAACCTAACAATACGATTTAGCAAATAGGAACAATATGATTTAGCAAACAGGAAAGTCTTCAGTCTAGTCTTAAAAGTAGACAACGTTTAATTAATAAAATAGTGTTAAGATTAAGTATATTTCAGTATTTTGTTTAAAAAAATCATCAAAACAAATGAAAAAACCCATTTGACATTATTCTTGTTAATAGGCCTATGAGGAAAATATACATTAATTATAAATACATGCATACAGATAGGCAGATGTACTTTATTAATCACACAGGAAAATTCTAAATTTATTAACAAACCCTTTAAATATAGACTAAAATTAAGTGTAGAAAAATTGAATGGTTTGAATATTTTCTATTTTTATTTAAACATTAATTCCAGAATATATTGTAATGCAGTGAATGTCAAACTAAAAGTAGCTGAACAAGTTCTGCTTATAATAGTGTATTTAAATTGTATATTATAATGTACTGCTTCTTTAACCTTTCTGAAAGCCTATTCTTCAGAGACAGTAAAACACTTGCTAGCTTGTTAATTTTTTCCAGTGATAATTATTTTACTGTAAGTAATAATAAACCCTCTTTCTGGCCCTTTCCAATAGTTCCACCCATTTTTTTATTATTTTCCCTACAGAGAATTGGAAATATTCAGTGATGTCGCTCACTAATATTTTAATTTCATGCTCCAAGTCACCCCAATATGTTTCTAATGGCAGAGAACAGAGGAAAGAGGGTGTGAGAGAAAAGAAATGGAGGATGTAGAGGGGAAAGAGGGAGAAGAAAAGACAGAAAAGTTGAGTGAAAATGAATGGAAAGAGGAGTGTGAGAAAAACTGAATAGGGAGGAAAGGATGAGAGAAAAAATGATGGGGGAGAGAAAGGAATAAAGGAAGCAATAGTGTGGAGAAAGAATTAAGGAATGAATAGTTTCCATTAGCTTTGCTTAGTTGAGCTCAAAATGGTAATTAATCTGAAACTTTATTTAAAGGAAGTTTTTTATTGATTTCTTTTTGCTTAATCTTAAACTCTAAGTGCACTGATTTTTGGTTGTTGTGACTATTTTTTCTGAACAAAAGCATTTTATACAAGTTTCTGTGATAGAATCTTATGAGACACTAGAAGCATTTGTTCCTGGGGGATTCACATTGTGTCATTTCCAGCATGGACAAAAGCTTTACACCACAACTAAATTCTTTATGTTTTGCTTTCAATTAGGAAAACTTTATTGTAATTTTTCCACACAGATATAAAAATACTTAGTATTTGGACTTACAGGGAAGATATTGTAGGCCTAGAAGTACACAAAGTATTGAACATGATGAGAACTGATATTTACGTCCAACACTGCAGGGAAAGTGTTGAAAACAATTTATACAAACCAGATAAATTAATTAAATGGAGTGGAAACATCTGAGGAACTAAAACAGGAACAGGATTTGAGC
>NW_013953419.1:50769-52134 GCF_001266775.1 Austrofundulus limnaeus
TGTGTGTGTGTGTGTGTGTGTGTGTGTGTGTGTGTGTGTGTGTGTGTGTGTGTGTGTAAGTATGGCTGACAGAATTTCAATACCTGGTGTGACAAAGTAAACAGAACTGAGAGGTGAGATGGGACCTGTTGGACATGAAAATGAGAAAGCTGTAAATGGTTCTTCTGTTGTATCTCTGGAAAATGATTTGACTTTCAGTAAACCTCAAACAAAGACATCAGAGTCTACAGTGCATTAAAGACTGTCAGAGAAATGATTTTACAATATGTTACATCTTCACAGTGTGAGTATACATGACAGCAGTGTGAGTGTTTACAGAGGAACAAATAGCAGCCATCTGGGCCCCGTTTCGCAAAGCAGGCTTAATGCAGACACTCTGAGTCAACTTACCCCACCATGTGATATTCGGGATTTTCTGTTTCAGAAGAGCTGATATCAACTGGGTAACTTAATCCTGAGTCAAGTTACTCCTGAGTTAAGTTGGAGCAAGAAGCCCTTATCAATGGAAGTCAGATAACATGATTTACCATGGCAACGGGAGAAAATAAGAAGACTGGAAGTCCATTTCTCGCGCTGTAACTAAAACTATTAATGATGGAATATGGAGAATATCAACATATATTAAAAAAATTAATTAAAAAACACAATACCGTTGCTGCTGCAAGAGAAAAGTAGTTGTGCTGCAGATAATTGCTGATTAAGTCAATGTGTGATTTCACAGAAATCTAAACTTTTATTCTTCTCAATTATTCAAGTGGATAAAAGTGTGTGCGTGTGCATTAAACATGCGTGTTGATGAACCCAGCTTGTATCAAACAGACTTGGCAGCAAATAAAGATTAAATATAAAACATAGTAAAATCAGGTAAGGTCAGGCATAACCTCTTATGTTCAACCTTTAACAAATAAATTTCATAAATCAGCTAAATTCAACACATGACAATTAATGAGTTCCCCCATCACAGGGTGATGATGCTGGAACTTTTGTTTGGTGCCGTTCCAGTGAGATTTATGAAGACGAATGCCTGAAGAAAACAACCAAATTTCCACAGTCCTTGATGATATGGGGCTGCATGTCAGGCAAAGGCACTGGGGAGATGACTGTGGTTCATTCTTCTATCAATGCACAAGTTTACCTTGACATTTTGGACAGTTTTCTCATCCCTTCAATTGTTTGGAGGTGATGAAATCATTTTCCAAGATAACAATGCATCGTGCCATAGGGCAAAAACAGTGAAGGCATTCCTTGGAAAAAGACACATTCAGTCGATGTCATGGGAGGAGAGAGTTCTAAAACTGAGACCAGACTTTTCAGAAGATCGGTGGCATGCACTGGGAAGAACATGGGCAAAAAGACTGATTGACC
>NW_013953419.1:52144-54442 GCF_001266775.1 Austrofundulus limnaeus
TGACAATTCATCGTACCATAGGGCAAAAACAGTGAAGGCATTCTTTGGAGAAAGACACATTTAGTCGATGTCACGGCCTGCAAATAGTCCAGATCTCAAACCAATTGAAAATCTGTGGTGGAAATTGAAAAAAATGGTCCACAAGAAGGCTCCGACCTGCAAAGGTGTAATGGCAACTGCTATCAAAGAGAGTTGGCACCAAATTGATGAAGAATACTGTCTGTCACTCATCAAGTCCATGCCTCAGAGACTGCAAGCCGTTATAAAAGCCAAAGGTGGTGCAACTAAATACTAGTGATGTATTTTGAATGGTCTTTTGTTKAWCTGTTTTTCATGATTCCATACTTTTTTCTTCAGAATTGAGTGATTCAATATTTTTTTTGTTCAATAAAAGTAACATTCACTGACTTCCACAATGTTTTCTCTTCATTTCTTTGAGTGTTCCTAAAAGAAAACAAGTTGCACTTTGGAGTGACATTATTGTATGAGGTTTTTGATCTGAGTTTGTTTTACATAATGAAATGTCTGAATGAGTGCTCATCCAAGACTGGTGATTCCATACTTTTTGCCAGGGGTTGTACACAATGGGAGAGATGAGTTAAAAAAAGTTGCTCTGATCCTACGTTTACATCACAAATACAGCATCATATGCACAAAAAAACAAACAAACGATCAAACAAAAGAAAAACACTTGCAACAGGGCAGACAGCTGGTTGGGGCTTGGGTCAAACACATGAGATGGGGGCGGGATTCAGTAGAGCCGTTGACATTGAGGTTAATTCTCCAAGCTGGAAGCGATCCAAGACCCATCAGAGTCCAGAGACCAGGGGCCTCATGTATAAACGGTGCGTACGCATAAAAAAGTTGCGTGCGCCAGGTTCTACGCCCACGTTGTCACGTATCAAAACGAACGTTGCGTGAAAGTGTGCGTAATATCCTCACCTGCTGTGAGAATGTGCGGCAGCCTCGCAAAGTTTTTCAGTCGACAGTTTTAACTCACAAAGTCATGAATCTGACCTGAATCCACAGAAATATGACTCTGTTCTGTTTTCTGGATGTAAGGAGCGTCTGAACACGGTGTTAGATTTTTATTTTAGTTTGAGTTTTTATTGTTTAAACTCGAACGATCATGAAACTAAACCCCGGGACTGAAAATCATTTAACCTCAGACAAGAAAATAGATCAGCCTAAAAATGATCAAAATAACCTCAGTCCAGTCTGTAAACCTAAACTTTTTATTTTGTTGTCACATATGGAAACACACGCAGAGCGCAGGCCTGCGGAGCGCACACACACACCTGAGGAGAATAAAATGTGTGAATTGTCTAAGAAACATTTTAATTCTCACTGAGAAAAAAACGTCAACTCAGCAGATTAATTCACAACAGCTCAGCTGTGATGATTCCTCAGCTCCACAAGATGCAGACAACAGATTTGTTGCTGCATAAAATTATGCGTAATTTATGGATCAATGTCAGCTGTTCTGCAGGATGATATCAGCACAAGAAGAATTGAGGACAGTGTGTTTATTTTTTTGTTACACCGAACTAATTACAATCAGGTATTTTACTGTAGTTCTGAGTCGAGCCATGCAGCTGATCTGAATGAAAAACTTCATGATTCTAAAATATAAATCACACCGCAGCAGAAACTCACAGCGCTGCAACTCAATTCTTCACATCAACAATTTCATAAATATTTTTCTAAGTTCTACCAAATTCATAAATTCCTCTGCATTTACAGTCATTTATTAAAGATGTGTAAAGGTGGAAATGTCTCTCAGTCTCATGCGCTGCTGAAGACAGCAGCACACGTGCGTACACACCAACACACACAAACCTCTGCATGTGGCAAACTCATTTTTACACTCCACTACTTATTTAGACAGTTTTCTTGCTCATTGTCCATTTAATTGTTACGGTTGAGCTTGGGTGATTAGAACCCCAAGATGCAGAACTGAGTGAGGTGGCAAAAAGTGATTTATTAAAACAAAAACAAAGGTGCTGACGTGGCAGCAATTAAGAACAAGGGCTTTGGACAGGAACGTGAACATCAAACAGTAAACAGAGAACAAGAATCTGACAAAGACTGAGGACAAAGAACAGATTATAAAAGAACTAAAGAGGTAAAACAAGAAACACCTGGGGAAGAAAAATGAGGATCAGGTGTGAGTGGGCGGGGCTAGAGCAAAGGCAAACAGGAGGAAAAGACAGAAAACTTAGAATAAATCATTAACACAGACACAAATCATAACATAGCCCCCCCCCGGCCCGAGCTGCAGTCACAACAATTCAATAT
>NW_013953419.1:55067-59878 GCF_001266775.1 Austrofundulus limnaeus
AGGAGGGCCAGCAGGAACCAGAGCAGGAGGGCCAGCAGGAACCAGAGCAGGAGGGCCAGCAGGAACCAGAGCAGGAGGGCCAGCAGGAACCAGAGCAGGAGGGCCAGCAGGAACCAGAGCAAGAGGACTAGCAGGAACCAGAGCAGGAGGGCCAGCAGGAACCAGAGCAGGAGGACCAGCAGGAACCAGATCAGGAGGACCAAAATCAAAGGGGTGGGGAGGGTGGGCCCCCGAAACCCCCTGTGCCGCCATCTCCAAAGAACACCCCGATGAAAAAAGTCCCTTCAGGACAGCCAGCTCGCGTTGCATCCTCTCCACCACTCCCAGGATACCAACCTGAGTGCAGTCTGACTCAAGGCCACCACATGTAAAAAAATTATCCACATCCCTCCTAGTGATGGAAACAAAAAACTCACCTCAGTCTGCTGGGGTTCAGGTGTGGTCAGATCCTTCTTTTAAGATTGAGCTTGGTTGGTTAGAACCCCAAGATGCAGAACTGAGTGAGGTGGCAAAAAGTGATTTATTAAAACAAAAACAAAGGTGCTGACATGGCAGCAAACAAGAACAAGGGATTTGGACAGGAACGTGAACATCAAACAGTAAACAGAGAACAAGGATCTGACAAAGACTGAGGACAAAGGACAGAATATAAAAGAAGAACTAATGAGGTAAAACAAGAAACACCTGGGGAAGAAACATGAGGATCAGATGTGAGTGGGCGGAGCTAGAGCAAAGGCAGACAGGAGGAAGAAAACAGGAGGAAAAGACAGAAAACTTAGAATAAATCATTAACACAGACACAAATCATAACATTTATATATAATTTTCCTGCATCTAAAAATCATTTCTGATCCCACAGAGAGGACAATCTGAGGAGAATCACACACACTGGACACATTTACATCTATTTTACATATTTAAATGGAGGCGTGTAAGGGGAGGTGTCTCAGGTGCGCTCAGCTCTACGTTCATTGAGATGTATAAAGGAAAGGTGCGCAGAAACCTGCGTGCGCACAGTTTTACACATCTGAGTTTTTTGTGCAGAGCACTTTTCTAAATATGTCCATACGACAACTTTTAGTGTGAAAGCTGCACACTCCTTTATGCCTGAGGCCCCAGATTTTATTTGTCTCGTGCTCGGTTCACAGAGTTCAGAGTTTCCCATCCTCCTCATGGCCTTCAGACCAGATCCCACACGGGTGAAGCGGGGGAGGAAGGGACTCAAGCACTTGTTGACATATCATCCTGGGGAGTTTAGATCTCTTGGCAGTCGAGGCCAAACAGCTGGGAATCCGAATAGATGACACAATTGTTTTGGGACCGCCTTGAATTTCTTGCTGTTTTTCAGTCTTAATGCATCTCTGAAAAAGGCGAAAACAAATACCAAATATTACGAATTTCATGGCTTCCATGCCTCTCACCATCTGAAGCTTCACCCAGATGTAATCCTACATGCCAGAGGCACGCTGATGAACTGCAATTCTCGTCAGAATAACATCCAGTTTGCAACTTATCTCCCCCAGCATCTGAGTCTGTGCGCCCCCAGAACGGCAGATTCTATCCACTGTGCCCGACAGCTTTTCAAAGGGCCGGACTGCTGTCAGGATAACTTTCACTTTTCGATATATCAGAAATCCACCTCCACTAATCAGTATAAATCCAGATATCATAAATCCAAATATATACAAATCTTCCACGTCTTCCACGTCTTTTATGATTAAACTGTGATTTAGATGAAGTGCAATCTGTTTTGAATGACAAGTCACAGTTATCTCAAACAGAATGTACTTTACTTGATATGATTAGTTAATACACAACTTAACACCTACAACACTCAGTCTGTTGTTTAGGGATCTGGTCATGTGGTAGGAAGATATTCCCAATCAGTGTGACATCTTTCCCCTGGGGGGTGGTCAGACCCAGAAGAATGTGTTTTTATAATATGCTGTGTTTCTTGACTCGGGGCCAACAGCTAAGACTAAATAAATGGTCTGTATTTTGGTACAGTTTTGGTATTGTTTTGCTTTATTTATTGCATTTAACATTCAAGTCTAATACTGTAAACTGTTCCTGGGTCTATCTTGCATCAAAGTAAAGAACATGTTCTCTTTCACTTCTAGGCACAAGGCTGTATTATGGAGCTAAAACTACTTCTTATTTCACAATTACATTTTCACATTATATATTTATGTCTTATTTATTCCCATAGGTACTTATTTCATAATATCGTACTTATCTATTTATTTCATTATGAACACTTTGATGACGTCAGTGATAGTTCATGTGGAACATCAAAGTAAGTTCGCTGCAAATCATCTACTAATTCAGAAGAATGGCTTTTTAGGGCTACCGGAAAAAAATAATGTTTAATACAAGTGTTTTGCAATATGTTGATAGCCGTGTATTAAGATTTAAGGACTTTTATCTCTACTTTGTTTTTCACTCAGCTGCAGTTTCTGAGTTTCTTCTAAAATAAAAGCTTAGTTATGTGTTGTTTTTGCTCTGATTGGCCCCGATAAGTAAGTTGTTTGTGTGTGTGTGTGTGTGTGTGTGTGGGGGGGGGGGGGGGGGGTAAAAAATACACACAAAAAAAGAGAGACCAGAACGGAGCACAGTAAACACCTGAGATAGTCAGGAATTAAATATTACAGAAAATTCAGAAAGGCTGGTTGAAACAGGGTCATATGTGAATTGTGTAACCTCTGAATAATAATTATGGCAAAAAAGTGTTCAATTATATCTGTCTCAGGAATAAGAGCCATTTTCAGAGAAAACGAGAGAAGAGATGATTTTTCAGAAGTGTGTTTATTCTCTAATAGAGACTATAAAATATTAGTCATTGACACACAGAGACTTACTGGAACAGGCGTCACATTTTCTGCAGGGTAAATTTTAGTTTTTGGCAGGAGAAACCCTCTTCAGTGTTGGAGGAAATTGGAAAGAGGAGATGAATGCAAATACATCTGTCCTTCAGAGACCTCAATCTGATTCCCTGTCAGACTGGCTGATTCTCTTCATACCTTTCACTTCCAAGTACTTACTTCTTTTAACTACTTCTCCAACTACTTAGAAGTATCTTGTCTTTTTCATGGACAGCATTCTAAAACTGCACTTGCAACATAAAAAAGGAGTCAAGCCTGAACCATCTGTTCATAAAATCCTCTTCTCACTGCCAAGTCATCTTTCAAATTTCAGCAGCCCACTGACTTTTTCTATGTCCATAATGTTTATCATTGTGTGAAAGCATATACCCTGGAAGTCCATCAACACATAAAAACAATTATTCAAACTCTGTCATGATTATTGCCTTGGTTTTTATTGTTATTTTCATGTGACATTTTCTCAGCCTGTTTTGTCTGCCTTGATTCTCTTGAAATTTTCAAAAAGCAGCTGAAGACACATTTGTTCAGATTGGCTTTTAATTATTTTTTTTAATTTGATTTTTTCCACCATATGTAATATTTTTATCACATGTATGTTTTGTTTTTTTTATCATGTTTTATCTCTTGTGTTTTTATGTCTTGTGAAGCACTTTGAGGTTTCTGACCTGTGAAAGGTGCTATGTAAATAAAGTGTACTTACTTACTTACTCTTGTTGTTTGGTATTCTTGTGTTTTATTATATTTTCCCCTGTCTTGTCTCCTTGTGCTTCCTCCACTCCATCCTCAGCTAATGTCAGCTTCTTAGTGTTTTTCCAGCCTGCCACTCACACCTGTGCATGGTTTGTAATCACCCAGTCACTTCTACTTCTTACTCATCCTCTTTTGTCTTTAATCAATTTCTTGTCTCTATTGCTTAAGTGAATCATTGCCTGTTTTTAAAGGCTCCAGTCACAACTGTGTCCATGTTTTCATGTTTTCCATTGTCATTATTTTTGCAAGTCAGTTGAGCCACATTGACTTTTTTTCATTGTTTCATAAATCAGTTTTTGTTTTACCTTCAAGTCCTCATGTCTTCCTGTAGTTTAGATTTGACCAAATTGTTCCATTATAAACTCTCACCGAAGGACAATTCAGAGTTACTAATTAACCTAACCCAACATGCATGATTTTGGTTTGTGGGAGGAATCCAGAGTTTTCAGAGAAAACCAACACATGCACAAGGAGAACATGCAAACTCCACCCAGAAAGGCCTCAAAACGTGAGGAGATCCTGCAGTGTTGTCTCAAACAGGCAACAGCTCTAACCACTGGGCCTCCATGTCACACAGATAACAAGGCCAAAAACTAGAAAAGCTGTGTGAAAGTCCAGACTACAATACAACAGCTTGTTCAACCTTCTTTAGCAGCAATAACTGCACTACATATTGTTGAAATAACCTTTGACCTTTCCCAGATTGATGGGCTGCAAAGGATGTTTCTCTGAAGCGATTGCTGATGTATTTCCTTCTTAGCATTGTGTTAACACACACCTGTAGTTCAAAAGCAGCAAACTGACAAATAGCTACTTTCCTACAGCATCGATACAGTTGATCAGCAGCTGTCAGACACTGAACCTCTGAGATTCTGTAGGGTTTTTTTCCATCTTGGCTTAATTTTTATTTAATAAATAACAACATAGTGAAATTTGTTGTGTACAGCTGAAGTTAGATTTAAAAAAGATGAAAAGACCAGGGGTCTCATTTATAAAGGATTGCATGGAAACCGTACTAAAAGTGAACGTACGGCCAAAAGGCGGAAATGGCGTACGCCAAAAAAAATTCATATTTCTAAAATCGTGCGTACGCATGTTTCTGCGCATCTTTCCTTTATAAATCGCAGCCGCACGTCAGAGTTTGCGCACGAGGTCCCGCCTCAGGTTCTACCCTCTACA